>NC_139958.1:14694831-14927331 GCF_963454915.1 Gymnoscopelus microlampas
GTATATGGATTTATGAACTAGAAACTTTACAACCTTTTGGTATGAACTTGGACTTTGATGTATTTTATGTTTTTTTACCCATTGCTCAGAAGTATGGCCCCTTAATTGATGTATCTTTGTGGAGGGGAGCCTCATACATAGAGAGCTCAGAGCTGCAGCCTACCTATTGGTTTATTAGACTGAGTGATGACACCCACTGACTCTGACCCACTTAAGGGTTCCAAAGCCATACGCCTGTAACCTGATGAAGTCTTACACGGGGCGAAACTATGTTCACTATTTTTGGTTAAATAAATAAAAAAAGACGGGAGAGCAGTTTATCGTGTGCGGACGGACATTCCCTTTTTCTTCATGATTATTTTTGGGTCCAGCACCGTGTTTGAAGAACTGTGGGGATGTGCATGTCCTACCTTTTTCCAGAGGTATATATAATAATATACCCCACTGGAGGACAGCTCCAGTTTTTCTACGTCTGAGTCAAATGACAAATAACATAACATCCAACAGTGCTCCATTAACCCTACAACAGTGGTTCTCAAAGTGGGGTCCCCAGCTAAATGTGTTAATAAAGCATCACAATCATTTTAACCACTTTTAACCAATTTTGATTCTCTTTTTACATAAATCTTCTCTTCTGCAGGGGGTCCCTGGCAAACCTTTTCAGATGGGGGTACGTGGCCAAATACATATCATTTTGGGGGTCCTTGGCTTGAAAGAATTTGAGAACCAGTGCCCTAAAGTAGCCTATTGCACTACAATGTAAGGAGATGTACCTCTTCCTGAAGAGTCTGTCTCTGCTTCTTCACTTCCTCCAACTCCGCTTGAAGGTCCCTGATCTGGTTAATGTCATTGGAGGACTGAACAAGACACAGAGAGAGGCTGTTAGTGATAATAATAATAATATTATTAATAATAATTATTATTTGTATAGCACATTTCATCAACGAGGCAATTCAATGTGCTTTACACAAAACATTAAGTAAAGGAAACACATTATAACGGAACATTAATATACAATAACAAAAGCAAAGAAGCAAAAAAATAACTCTTACAAATAAAAATCACAGTGCAATATAATAAAATATACTCAATGAAAGGCAGCAAAAAGAACTAAGAGTGGCAGCAGTTTTCTTGAAGTTTGTTCCAGATATGTGGTGCATAAAAACTAAATGCTGCTTCCCCACGTTTATTTTTGGTTCTAGGGACAGAAAGCAGACCTTTCCCAGATGACCTGATATATCTGGATGGCTCATGATATCACACAAGATCAGAAATGTATTCTGCCCCACCATTCAATGCTTTATAGACCAACAGTATTTTTTAGAAATCAATTGTTTGACCCACAGAGAACCAGTGTAAGGTTTTAAACTCAGACCTGTGCGATGAGGGCCTTGTGTTTCTTCATCAGCTCATTGAGGTCTTCCTGGTCCTCCTCTAGTCTCTTCAGCAGGTCCTGCTTCTCATGCTGGAGGTGGTTTAACTGTTCATCTACCTGTAGGACCAGGAATACACTTTAACATCTGTTTAACATATGTCTAACATCTGTTCAACATCTGTTCAACATCTGTTCATCTACCTGTAGGACCAGGAATACACTTTAACATCTGTTTAACATCTGTCTGACATCTGTTTAACATGTGTTTAACATCTGTTCATCTACCTGCATGCATGTACAGGAACACTCCTATACTCTGACTTATAGTCACTATAACCTGTGACTTCACTTTTTGATTGACAACAAAACTGATCCACCCATAAATTCACACACACAGAGTCAGAAGAAGCAGACTTACCAGGCTCTTTTGTTTGCAGATGTTCTCTAGTTCTATCTGAGCGTTCTCCAGCTCCTGAGCCAGGGTCTTCTGGTTGTTCTCAGCCTCGGTGCATCTGGCCTCGTTCTCCTCCATCTAGTGTTGAAGACAAGGAGACAGACAGCATGGTTGGTTTGAATAATGCATGTTCACTATACCTGGGTTTGTTTGTGTAAATGGACAGGTAGATGTATGTATCTGTATAACCGCAGTTACATCAAAGCCTCTTGACTTGAGCAGTCGTCAGCTGGGTGAATCTGCAAAAGCATTTTCACTTCCCACGGGGACCAGCACCCCCCCCCCCCCCCCGAGTGAAATCCAAGACAAAAAAGAAAGACTTCCCAACTGGCTTTTACTTCCTGTTTCTGTGTGACGTAGGTGGCCCAGCCTCTTAACCACTTAAACCCCATATGGTTGAGCGGAGTCCCTATGCTAGTGTATTTTCAGTTTTCCGTTATTGCAGGGAAAGCTTTTGCTGAAAACAGCTGATCGACAAGCTTTCCCCACACTACGGATGCTGAGGTTTCAGTGGTTTAGGAGACCGGAAGCAGGTTGGAGTCTATTCATTCCAGTGGGAGAGTGAACGTGAACACAGCTTCTGAACCATTCTTTAGCCCCATGGTCACTGAACTACATATTGGACCCAGTCGTCACAAGCTACACAATCTTCCCAACCTTTTGACTAAAGTTACTAAGACTAAAATGGCTTTTTTTTCCAGAGAGACAA
Organism: Gymnoscopelus microlampas; assembly: GCF_963454915.1. Classification (NCBI taxonomy): domain Eukaryota; kingdom Metazoa; phylum Chordata; class Actinopteri; order Myctophiformes; family Myctophidae; genus Gymnoscopelus; species Gymnoscopelus microlampas. The sequence continues at coordinate 14,697,370 of NC_139958.1, forward strand.
ATCAGGAGAACATCGACTTCGTTATCGCCCTTTCTCTGTTCCCAGCAACACACTCTCGCGAGATCTGGCACCAGTAAGGGTTATCTTCCTAAATGAAGCATCTTTGGTGAAATGTTAACAGTCTAGTGGAGTCACCTGGAAGTGCAGCCTCTCTATGTGGTCCTTGCTGCCGTTGGGCTGTTTTTGTCCAGGCTGGTCTATGGTGGACATGAGCAGCTGGGCGTCCACCAGCAGAGCATGGGTTCTCTTCAGGTCCCTGCGAAGCCTCTTCTCCACGTCAAAGTCCCTGTGACCCACCTGCATGATAATAATAACACATGAAACACTGTGACCCACCTGCATGACAAGAAGATGTTACAGTACATGAAATACTGCACATACCCACCGGGGCTATGATCAGCAGTGCATGTCTGGAACAGATAGTATTTGCACGTTTATTTCTTTAACCACTTGAACCCCGGCGTCCCTATTCTGGAGCGAGCATTCAGCAAAAACAGCTGATCTACAAGCTCACAACTTTTAATGGTTAGTTAGGGTTTAAAGTTTAAGTTGACTAAAGACAAAGTTCTGACACCTATAGCATTTCTTGTTAAAGACAAGACAAAACTTTACACCTCTGCAGTGTAGTTAATAGTAATGGAATTGGTTATTGCCTCCTTTTCGATTTGCTAGATTATTTTGCTTATGTTTAAATATATGTATATATTTTTTTAAACACAGATCTTCTCTTCTGGGGGTCCCTGGCACAAACAAATTGGGGGGGGTCAGCAGCAGATGGGGGGTCTGCAGCCAAATATATATCAGTGTGGGGGTCCTTGACACAGAAAAGTTTGAGAACTACTTATTTAGAAGGCATTTGTAGAATCGGCCTCAGGTCTTAATGGGTAATGTGTGTGTGTACCTGGTCACACAACGTTGCGATGAGTCCTTCCAAGTCGTGTTTCTCATGAACAACCATCTGCTTCTCTTCATACTCCTGTTCCAACTGCATCTCCATCTGCCTCAGCTACACACACACACACACACACACACACACACACACACACACACACACACACGGAAGGGGAAATTAAATGATATGTCCAGGACAATAATTACTTAGTTGCAAATCAAATTTGGGTCAGTTGTAAGTAAATGCATGTGATTGGCCGATGGGTTAGGTTGGATGATTAATTGATTGATTGAATATTTTATTAGACAGAGATGTAAAACACCAAAAAGTCCAGCGGTCTTGTTTCCATTGGGGTCCTGAGGCGGGACTGAGTAGTTTACATCATTTGCTATGACAAAAACTTGGAAAGTTTCACGAAAATCTTGACCTCTAATGACAAGTGACAAGTGTTCAAGTTTGTTTAAGGGTGGTGTTGAATTCTGTTTAAGGATGGTGTTGAAGTCTGTTTAAGGATGGTGTTGAAGTCTGTTTAAGGGTGGTGTTGATGTCTGTTTAAGGGTGGTGTTAGGGTGGCGTTGACCTACTCGTCTCTGTGAAGACTTGTGAACGTCCTCCAGCTCCTCGTCTTTGTCCTCCAGTTCCTTCTGATGGATCTGTTTCATCCTCTCCAGCTCCAGCTCAAAGCGCATGTGAACCTTTATTAACAAAATACATAATTATGCATGAATATATAATTGTACTATTGTATACAATAAATCTCTACAGCTGATAACCATTGTTGTCAAAGGTACACCTTAAAAGTGTGTGTGCAAATGTACAATTGATTGATTGATTGAATACTTAATTAACACGATTATTAACAGTACAGGAAGTACAGTCAAAGGTAATGCTAAAAGGACAACACAAAAAGCCCCAGGGGCCATGTGGTCCATTGTACTCAATTAATCAGTAATACATACAATACAATACAAAACAAAACAGTGTACAGTGTGCATTACATTCATCCCATTCACACACACAGAGGAGGAAACCATGCATGCTCATTGGGAGCTGTTAGGGGTTCAGTGTCTTGCTCAAGGACACTTTGATTGAGCCGGGGATCGAACCGGAAACCTTGCTGAGTGCGTGTGTGTCTGTGTGTGTGTGCGTGGGGTGCATGCTAACCTGTTGTTGCTGTTGTATCTTGGAGGTCAGCTTGGTGATTTCCTCCGCTCTCTCATTGGCTGAGCTCTCCAGGAGGCGGAGCTGTTTCTTGAGGTCAGGCAGGGACTCAGAGGTCAGGTCCAGGGGCAAGCTGAGGTCACGGATCTGAGAACACAGCTCCTCTTTCTGCTTGGAGAGACGACTTGCCTCCCCCTGGCTCTCCTACAAAAAAAAAAGAAAAAAACGTATTTTGATACAAAGTTAAAGATAGGGTCACAATATTGACACCCCTACCTACCCACACACACACACACACACACACACACACACACACACACACACACACACACACACACACACACACACACACACACACACACACACACACACACACAAACACACACACACACACACACACACACACACACACACACACACACACACACACACACACACACACACACACACACACACACACACACACACACACACCTGCAGGGTGTTCCTCAGGGTGTATATCTCGGTCCACAGAGCAGTGTTTTCTTGGACGGCTTTGTCTTTGTGTTCTCTCTCATTGTCAGCTCCCTCCAGAGCCTGAGTCAGTTCACTGTCAAACCTGTACAACGCAAACAAACACAGTTAACCACATGAACCCTAGCATCCCTGTTCTGACCACATGGACCGTAGCATCCCTGTTCTGACCACATGGACCCTAGCATCCCTGTTCTGACCACATGAACCCTAGCATCCCTGTTATGACCACATGGACCCTAGCATCCCTGTTCTGACCACATGAACCCTAGCATCCCTGTTCTGACCACATGGACCCTAGCATCCCTGTTCTGACCACATGAACCCTAGCATCCCTGTTCTGACCACATGAACCCTAGCATCCCTGTTCTGATCACATGGACCCAGCATCCCTGTTCTGTACAATACAAACAAACACACACATTTAACCACATGAACCCTAGCATCCCTGTTCTGGGCATGTGATGATAGGCAAACGTTCGCTGAAAATATCTAATATACAGGCTTGTAGATCGGCTATTTTCGGTGAAGAGATTTGGTGTAGAGGTGTTGTGGTCCAAGGATAGTGCCCTGGGGGACTCCAGTAAATGAAGTATATGGGGTTTAAGTGGTTAATTCTGAGAGTGCCAGGCGCTCGGATGGCACAATGGTTAAGTAGCTGCCCATCACCACAGAGTCTGGCGGTTTGAATCCACTATACAGTATGTCGCAATTGGTCCGTGTTCAGGGGAGGGAAGCCGGGCGGGGGAGGGTGATATTTGTTACTGCATGAACTCCTACAGGCTGGGGGGAGAAGCCTGTCAGCGGGGAGTGTTGGGCGGGAGGAGTAGGATGGAGGCTCTACGTCCTCCTCACTGGCAGGTGAATCAGTAGGACACGACAGCAGTGAAACACACAGAAATGTGTGTGGGGGAGGAAATAATTGGCATAATGACAAAAAAATGGGGAGAAAAAATGTGTAAAATAAAAGACAGACAGACCTCCTCTGCTTGCGCTCCAGCTCGTGCGTGCGGCCCTGCAGGTTGTCGGTCAGGACACGGGCGTCCTGGAGGTCGGAGGTCACGCGGCGGATCTGACGCTTTAGGTCCGTCACACTCCTCCTGGACTGTTCCAACTGGGTCTGCAGGGACATCACCTGCACACACGTACACACAGTGTCACATGTACACACGGTGTCACATGCTTCAAATGGGTAAAACAACTTAAAGGACGACTCCGCCCATTTTCAAGCATTTTTAATATAATTGGTCCTCACTAATGCTCATGATAATATGGTACCATTTCTTCTACTTGGTCTGTGTCTCAGAGGAGGCCTGTGGACAGTTCAGAAACCCGCCTAACAGTGACAGCATCGATGGGGAATCCAAGCTAATAGCTTTCTATTCTTGGAAAGTTAGCATGCTATCAAATAAGAAACAGAATGAAAACATTTAAATCTCCCTAACGATGACGTCACTGGTAGGCGGGTTTCTGAACTGTCCACAGCCCTCCTATGAGACACAGACCGAGTAGACCAATTTGTTTGTTACCATATTATAATGAGCATCAATGAAGACCAATTATATGAAGATAGGTTGAAAATGGGTGAAGTCGTCCTTTAAGCTCTGTTTTATACAGTATACTACCTCATACCACTGTACGACAGATGGTACGAAAATGTAGTAAATGTTCCCAAATTTTGCAACATTTTTACAGATTTGTGTACCTTGGCGTCAAGCTGTTGTCTGGCCTGTTTCTCAGACTCCAGTTTCTCCTCAGTGCTTTTGAGTCGCCTGCGGAGGAACTCCACCTCTGTCTGACAACACTCCAGCTGCAGGTTCAGCTCACTGTCTGTAGGACATGTAAGACCAACACTTTGTTAGAAGATTACTGGGGGGGTTTTATGCTTTTTCTCTCTCCATGCACATCTCTTGTAAGCCTTAGATATAAGGCTTTAATTCTACCAGACTCAATCAACTGAATTGAACTGAATCAACATTAGAAGGATCAGTTGTCATCCTCACCAACCTGAAAAGGTTGGTCTCTGCATGGTTGTGTGCATGTAGCAAAGTTCACAGGAATGCCACGCACACCAGTCCTCTTTGTGGTGTCGGCCCACGGCAAAAGATCGCAAAAAAACAGAACTGGCACTTGGGCTAAGTGTGTGCTGCCACTTTGATGTTTTTTGTGCAGCAAATACTACTTTATAGATCCGTTGATTAAATCAACTGATCGATTAGTCAACGCATTCCTTGGACTATTAGTCGACTAAGAATGTATTTAGTCGTGGACAAGACTATCCGTCCACGTGTCTGTGTGTGTGTGTCCGTCTGCAGCTAATCTCTGGTACCGTTGGACCTATCTGCATGACACTTTGCAAACACACTCCTCAGAGGCTGTGTAAAAACCCTGTGCCCCCAATCTTTTCACATCGGCCTGCCCCATTAGAACTAATTTTTTAATATTAATCCTACAGATTTTGTCCATAGTCGTGTGATCAAGACGGATCTGTCAGATTTTTCATATTCCATCCCAATTGGCTAAGATTGGCTTTCAATGTTTTGAACAAAATGCCTCAAATCATGAACGCAGCGTCCGATCGCTGTAAACTTTGCACACACATTCCAACTAAACCAAGGATGAAATGCCACCCTTAATGGCCAATGCCACCCTTAATGGGCCTCATGGTGGCACTATAACTGGCAGATTCACGTTTTGCCCTATACTGTAGCTCTTGAACCGTAGGTCAAACAATCAAAACATTTTTCCCTTGGATTCCTTGGATTATTAGGCAACTCCCCAAATAAGCCGTGCCCATTTCCACCTGACAGGTTTTACGCCATGTTGTGTTTTTCTTTTTCAACAATAAGCTACCTGGCCTGCTCCGAGGACCACCTTTTTCTAGTTATTCTTAGTTTCTTTTTCATTAGCTACATTACATGACATGTGCGTGCATGTGTTTGCGCACGTGTGCTGCTGTCCTACCTGTGGCTGGTCCAGTCTGTTTGTCTTTGTTCAGGACTTTCTGTTTCTCCTCAGCCAGCTGTTTCTCCAGTGTTGTTATGGTAACCTTACACTGATCTAGACGAGACTGGAAGAGAACACACAGCATGTTGTCATCTGATGTGTGTGTGTAGACAGACAGACAGACAGACAGACAGACAGACAGACAGACAGGTACCTGCAGGTCTTTGTTGTCTTTGTTCAGTCTGAGTCGTTCAGTTCTCTCTACGTCCAGAGCCTGACCCACCGCGTCGCCACGGAAACGCTCATCACTCAGTTCAGAGGTCACCGCTGTCACCTACAGGGTTACACACAACGCTTAACTGCGTGTTTGTGTGTGCGTGTGCATACAGTATGTGCAAGCATATGTGTATGCATTGTATGTGTGTGTGTGTGTGTGTGTGTGTGTGTGTGTGTGTGTGTGTGTGTGTGTGTGTGTGTGTGTGTGTGTGTGTGTGTGTGTGTGTGTGTGTGTGTGTGTGTGTGTGTGTGTGTGTGTGTGTGTGTGTGTGTGTGTGTGTGTGCATCTATTACATTGTTTATTATGCTATGTCTACAGGTATTACAAAACTGTACACAATAACACACTACATAGACATAGTGGTCAAATAAAAGGGATCGTGATTTGTCACTATAGGCCGTACATATGGTTATGATAGAGGACAGTGTAGCTTTCAACATGTTTTCCATTCATATCCTAAAAGTCAGAGCAGTGCGTTCCACATACCTTGGTTTCCAGAGTGTCAGTATTCTGTCTCAGCTCATTTCTCTCCTTCTCTGATTTCTCCAGGCGTCTTCTCAAAGCTGAGATCTCATCCTGGGAATGGGCAATGTGACATAAAAAAAAGAAATGTGAAAAGTTGTCACATTTTTAAAATCCTTTAAAATATATTTTTTTAAAGTGTATAAATAGTCAATTTAAAATGTATTTAAAAAAAAAAGGATCACAATGCAGTGTGTGTGTGTGTGTGTGTGTGTGTGTGTGTGTGTGTGTGTGTGTGTGTGTGTGTGTGTGTGTGTGTGTGTGTGTGTGTGTGTGTGTGTGTGTGTGTGTGTGTGTGCGCGCGCGGTGCGTGTGTGTACAGTACCTCCTTGGTCCTGAGACAGTGGTTGTCCATGTTAACGTCCAGCAGAGGGCGTACTTTACAGAGCAGTTTCCACCAGCTCCATTTAATCACAGCTCTCAGTGCACGCAGGTTCCTCTGCACACAGCTCACTGCCATCTGTTGCACCTAGAGAATGAATGAATGGTTTGATTTCGGTCTTAACCACTTTTAGCCAAAAAATTGCAGATCTACAAGCTGTAGATCTAAAATTTCGATCGCGACATTTAGATTCTAAATGTCTCAATAGAAGAGCAGGTGAGACAAAATACAACCACCCAAATTGTATAAGTTATATTGTATTAAGATACTCTACCATATAGATTGGACCAAACAACATTTTATTAATTTAAAAAAAGTGACATACTGCTGCTTTAAGCCATGTACAGAGTTATTCACAACAAAACAGCACAACAACAACAGCTGGACTGAAAAGGTGTAGGCTGAAGCAGTAGCTTATAATGCCTTATCCTTTTTTTACCTTATAATATATATGAAACAGAAACATTGGCAAAACATCGATACAAAAGACAAAAACAAAGACAAACGTTATGGAAGTTTCACATACTGGTAATAATTTGATATGGATTATAATAAAGTTGTATATGTATCTACTATTTTAAACTTTAAACGTTTTCTTAAATTTATAGATTGAACTGAATATCTGAAAATCTACAGTTTAAGGACTCATCATTTCCTTGGATGAATGTGTGTCTTTGTTTACCAAGCCATCACTGTCTAAACCAGTATGTACAGTACCAAGCAACTCATTTTGGGTTGCAGAAATGTTTTAATGGGTCGTGAGAAATCAGACAGACTAACCTTTAGCTTGCGGTACCACTGTCTGGCCAGATGTCCCATACAGGCAGCCTGTAACTGCAGCAGCCAGCCACTGACCAGCTGGTCCCTGCGCTGTTCCAGAGAGCGGAGCACCCCACGCTTCATGAACACCTGAAGTATAGAGCAGGCAGGGTGTCAAACCATCAGCTCAATAACCGTATTGATATATTATAACTCCTAGAATTCTCCCCTTATTAAGGTTTGAATACTCTGGCAAATATTTTGCTTCAAATCTATTCATATACTGTAGTTGATGCCTCATTCATAAAGGTTGATGACTTTATTCGCATTCATTGCGGAAGCTCAGGCAAATCAACCTTGATTTTAATTTTAAAAATCATGTTGCTTCATTGCTTTATTTGGCTGCTTGTACCTGATGATTATTGATTGTTAAGACGTGACGTTGCGCCCCGCTAGAATAACTTCCGGGTCCAAGTGTTTTAATGTTAATAATAATAATGTTAAATCATAATAATAAATAAATACTTTGTACTTCTATGATATTAGCATTAAGACCCTTATTAACCCTCAATGGTTCATTTCTGAAAAAGGAGGTTATTGTAAAAAGATTTACGGGTTCCAACATGTTGTTTACAATGAAGAGTGGACGGCGCTGGTGCCTTTTGGACCCGGACGTGACATCGGACTACAAAATTACGTCAGACTTAAGAACCGAATTGATTGATTGATATATTTCCTTACCCTGCTGGCACCCAGAACTATACTCTTCTTGTCCAGATCCAGTTCAACCAGCAACTCCTCCACCGCCTTATAGAGAAATAAGAGGAAATAAATAACACACATTTACTTTAGGTTCAACATCCATAAGACTGAGAATTAGCAGCTGTGTGTGTGTGTGTGTGTGTGTGTGTGTGTGTGTGTGTGTGTGTGTGTGTGTGTGTGTGTGTGTGTGTGCGTGTGCGTGTGCGCGTGCGCGTGTGTGCGTGTGCGCGTGCGCGTGCGTGTGTGTGTGTGTGTGTATGTACCTTTCTCTCATCATGGGAGATGAACATGGAACCGTAGCGTTTCATGATGGGAGGGGACAGAGCCTGGAAGCGACAGCGGAAGTCACTGAAGGGCATGTGTTCTGGGTAACCTGGAATATGAGGGGAGAGAGAGGTTTGTTTCAATAAATGAATGCACTACTTGATCATACTACAGTGTCACACAAAAGCATAACAAATGGTAGATCTACAAGCTCGAAACGCATGGCATCGCGATGCGTTTTGAGCTTATAGATCTACAATTTTTTATTTTTTCAATGGATCTCTGCTTTATTTAGTTGGGATGTCTTTGTTTCGTTCTTTCTGCTTGGGGGTCATTGGTACCGACCTGTGCGGTAGATCTGCAAGGCAGACAGGATCTGTGTGGAGTGCAGCTGCACCCTGAGGCTGGGGATGTCAAACAGGCCGTTGTCTGGCTTGGCCAACACACACTGCAGGAACACTGGCCTGGCCCTGCGGATCAGGTTCAACAGAGAATCCTGGAGAGAGAGAGAGAGACAGACAGAGAGAGAGAGAGAAAGAGAGTAGGGGGGTGATAAGAGAGGTGCATTATTAGGACACTCGCTGCCTGCAGTTTGACTGCTTTGCAGTAGCCTGGGATCAATACCATTTTCGTTTTTCTGATCCGGTCTGGAGCGTAAATAACTTCACGTCATCAGGTGGGCGGAACACATGACCGGAACCAAGAGCGCTGTGCTCCTCCGATATGAATCCCCTAGTTTAAAACGTGTTTAGTTTGGTATAATCGTTTCATTTCTTTTGGTATACAGTAATAATCTTTTGATAGAATACTCTTTTATTCTAACTCGTGGTGTGACTAGCGAGACCACTGGAACCTAAACCGGATCACACGGCTCAGTTTTCGAATGAATACCAGGCTTTCCTCCGTGGTGGAAACGAAAGCCTGGTGACGCGAGGTTAGCTATGTAGTGAGAGTGAGGGTTTATAGTAGGATACTCACTGCCTGCAGTTTGACCGAGATGCAGTGGGAGTGTCTGCGTATGGCCGCCATCCCGCCGCTGAAGGTCTTCCTGATGGTCCCGTTCCTCTGCAGGCAGCGCTGGCTGTTCCCCTCCAACCCACCCAGACCCCGAACCAGAGGGGGCACCGAGGCCCTGGGGGAGAACAGGGCCTTCACCACACCTCTGGAGGAGAGAGGGAGAGAGAGGAGGGAGAGAGAGAGAGAGGGGGCCGAGATATATATATATATATATATATATATATATATATATATATATATATATATATATATATATATATATATAGAGAGAGAGAGAGAGAGAGAGAGAGAGAGAGAGAGAGAGAGAGAGAAATCAGAAATACAAGGTAATAGACTCGTGATTCTCAACCTTTTTAACCCATTAAAACCTGGAAAGCATCTGCGTCATTTTAGATTTTAGCGTTGGCTATTCAAAAATCAACAAGCTAGATCTGCTATTATGGAACATTTTTGAAACATTTTTTTAAACACAAATCTCTCTGAGTATAGACTTACATGGATGAGTTCTGGAGCAGAGAGATGGCGTTGAGGGCCGACGGGTTGTTCTGGATCAGAGCGAACCAGCCGGTCAGGTCGTAGCGGACCGGGTCAGAACCCATCAGGTGGTTGACCTCGCACTGCAGGGGCTGCTCACACTGACGCACTGGGGGGGAGGGGGGCACGTTTATTACCCATTGTTATGGCCGTTGAAAATGAACTCCACCAAAACATAAAGGGCAGTGTTGTGTTCTCACCAGTGTTACTGTAGTAGTAAACATAAAGGGCAGTGTTGTGTTGTTCTCACCAGTGTTACTGTAGTAGTAAACATAAAGGGCAGTGTTGTGTTGTTCTCACCAGTGTTACTGTAGTAGTAAATATAAAGGGCAGTGTTGTGTAGTTCTCACCAGTGTTACTGTAGTAGTAAATATAAAGGGCAGTGTTGTGTTCTCACCAGTGTTACTGTAGTAGTAAACATAAAGGGCAGTGTTGTGTTCTCACCAGTGTTACTGTAGTAGTAAACATAAAGGGCAGTGTTGTGTTCTCACCAGTGTTACTGTAGTAGTAAATATAAAGGGCAGTGTTGTGTTCTCACCAGTGTTACTGTAGTAGTAAACATAAAGGGCAGTGTTGTGTTGTTCTCACCAGTGTTACTGTAGTAGTAAATATAAAGGGCAGTGTTGTGTTCTCACCAGTGTTACTGTAGTAGTAAACATAAAGGGCAGTGTTGTGTTGTTCTCACCAGTGTTACTGTAGTAGTAAATATAAAGGGCAGTGTTGTGTTCTCACCAGTGTTACTGTAGTAGTAAACATAAAGGGCAGTGTTGTGTTCTCACCAGTGTTACTGTAGTAGTAAACATAAAGGGCAGTGTTGTGTAGTTCTCACCAGTGTTACTGTAGTAGTAAACATAAAGGGCAGTGTTGTGTTGTTCTCACCAGTGTTACTGTAGTAGTAAACATAAAGGGCAGTGTTGTGTTCTCACCAGTGTTACTGTAGTAGTAAACATAAAGGGCAGTGTTGTGTTCTCACCAGTGTTACTGTAGTAGTAAACATAAAGGGCAGTGTTGTGTTCTCACCAGTGTTACTGTAGTAGTAAACATAAAGGGCAGTGTTGTGTTCTCACCAGTGTTACTGTAGTAGTAAACATAAAGGGCAGTGTTGTGTTCTCACCAGTGTTACTGTAGTAGTAAATATAAAGGGCAGTGTTGTGTTCTCACCAGTGTTACTGTAGTAGTAAACATAAAGGGCAGTGTTGTGTTCTCACCAGTGTTACTGTAGTAGTAAACATAAAGGGCAGTGTTGTGTAGTTCTCACCAGTGTTACTGTAGTAGCCGCACACTCTCTCCAGCACGGTGTTCTCGGTGGACCCGGGGGTCACCATCTCCTCATCCAACAGCCACAGCAGACCCCTGGGTTCTCCGTCCGCTGCCCGTAACTTACACACACACACACACACACACACACACACACACACACACACACACACACACACACACACACACACACACACACACACACACACACACACACACACACACAATGACACAGGTCTAGTTAGAAACTATACATTTTCAGTCTACAAGATCACAACTGCTACTTTCATCGAATGTTCCCTAAATAATAGGGATTGTGTGTGTGTGTGTGTGTGTGTGTGTGTGTGTGTGTGTGTGTGTGTGTGTGTGTGTGTGTGTGTGTGTGTGTGTGTGTGTGTGTGTGTGTGTGTGTGTGTGTGTGTGTGTGTGTGTGTGTGTGTGTGTGTGTGTGTGTGTGTGTGTGTGCGTGCGCGTGCGTGTGTGTGCATGTGTGCGTGTGTGTACCTGTATAGCGGGTTGGTCGATGGCAGACACCACCTCAGCTGGACTGTTCTCTGGACTCTCCAACTTAACAGGAACCTTCTCCTAAAGCAACCAGAACACATCTATATTAGGGTCTGTGCGTATGTACTGTACCTGGCTGTGTGTGTATGTCCATGTGCAGTACACAGTAAAATCCTGAATGTTAATGTAACTCTGTGATGTGATACACATGTGGTCACATGTGTACACTCTCAGCAGTATAAATGTATAAATTAACCACACACTAGACCCATTTTCAACGTATCTTAATGTAATTGGTCCTCAGTAATGCTCATTATACAGGGGTTGATGCTAAGGTCTGCTAAGATGCTAAGAGGCACTTGCCTTTCGGGCAAGTACAGGTCATGTTCTACTTGCCCAAAAGTCATGTTGTTGTTGAAAATTGTTGAAATTGATGAATTTGTTGTTAAAAAAAAGTTGAATGCGTTTTTTTGTACATTTATTAAAACGTTTAGATATTTATGAACATTTTGAACATATTTGAACACTTTTGAACACTTTTGAACTTGTTTTTCACTTTTGAACAGCCTAAAACATATCAATGTTGGGATCCTTGACATGAAAAGGTTTGAGAACCACTGGTATAGTGTGTAGTTACCTGTGTGTATCTCTCCAGGGTGTTAGTGAAGGTGTGTGTGTGGTAGTGCTCCAGCAGTCTCTCCTGCAGGTAGTTGTGACAGAGCTCGGCCCAGCCGGCGGCGCGGTGCTCCGGTTCTCCGCTGTGCCTGGGGTTCCTCATGCCGGGCGTGTCCACCACCATGACGGAGCCTAGCGTCATCAGCTGCTGAGAGGCCAGGGCCCTGTGGTCGGGATTGCGTACGTACACACGTTTATTTGACCACATGAACCATAGCATCATTATTCTGGGGCAAACTTTCTGCGAAAATAGCAGATCGCTCACTTTCGTCTATACTTTCGGCAAAGAGATTTGGTGTAGAGGGGAAAAGGGCAGACAAACAGACAGACAGACAGACAGACAGACAGACAGACAGACAGACAGACAGACAGACAGACAGGTAATGTACCTGTTGATGAGTGAAACTATGGCAGTGAAGAGTTCCTCATACAGCCCAGAGGCCATTCCCTCTACACACTGTGTAGCAGTTAACCTGGGACCTGAAGAGAGAGACACGCACACGCACACACACACACACACACACACACACACACACACACACACACACACACACACACACACACACACACACATCCATTAATATTACTCTTTTAAAGCATCTTACAATGCGTGTGTGTGTGTGTGTGTGTGTGTGTGTGTGTGTGTGTGTGTGTGTGTGTGTGTGTGTGTGTGTGTGTGTGTGTGTGTGTGTGTGTGTGTGTGTGTGTGTGTGTGTGTGCATAATCTCACCATCGTCTGGCTCTGCAACAGAATGCCTCTCTCTGCCGCCTCCGGTGGCTCTCTGTAGTAACTGTCTGAGGTGGTGTTTAAACACAGCGGTGTCCAGCTCATCTCCCTCACATCCCAGAACGCTGCCGGCCACCTGAGCACTGCTGAAGTTCACAAACTGTCTCCTACCCACTGTAGAGGGAGAGGGGGTGGTTAGAGTTAGAACAGGGAAGATTTAAGAGTAAAAAGTAATGTTGAGACCCTTTGTTTCTTAATGTAATGGGAATATATAAGGACTAGTCTAGCGCTGAACAGGGCTGTCATCCCATTAAGAAATTCTTAGTAGACTAATAGCCATAGGAATTTGTCGACTATTCGATTAGTTGATAACTAAAAATGTGTTTGCTGCAATCAACCATGCAGAGAGCAGCCTTTTTTTACTGGCTATTGAACGTTATAGACTGGCAGAATTAAAGGGTTACAGTATATCTAGAGTTTACAACATGAATAATATATTTTTTTTAAACAAACCGACAAACAAAGTCTTTGAGGGTTGACTGAGACCAAAGTACCAGTCGATTAATGGATTCATTGTCTATGAGCCCTAGTCCTGCATGCAGTGAAAGTGATGAGTCATCAAGTGATAGTGCTGAGTCATGCAGTGATAGTGCTGAGTCATGCAGTGATACTGATGAGTCACCTTTACAGGTCCCAGCTACTCCCAGATGGTAAATGCCAGCCAACACATGCCAGATTGCCTTCTGCTCATTGGCTGAGAAGCCCAGCGTTTCCATGGCAGCCAGCAGCTTGTTGAAGGCAACTGATGCTCGTTGCTTTTCCTCAACCTGAGGATTCAAAGTGACAAGTCATTATTTACATTATGCGAGTCAAAGTGATGAGTCACTTTTTTACATTAGAATCTACCGGTAATGTAAAAAAAAAGAGACATTTTTTACATTTCAAGTGGTTAAGAAAACAACGACAACAACAGACATGTAATGCAATACATGTCAGTATAAATGAGGTGGTCCTTACTTTGGTGGGAGGAACGATACCAAAGCAGTTGGCCTCACCGAACTGGTGCAGCTGCAGATCTGTCCTGTTAGGATAAAACAACGAGTGAAGAATTGATAACAGTAAACCTGTTTGACCTCATAGACTCAATTAATACTTCTACTTCTATACTACTAAACGTGATATTGAGTGGTGTAATGTGCCCCTTTTTGCATATAGCTTCTCAGGGCTCAGTGCTTTCAGAAATGATGATCTCTCATTCTGAGAAGTGCACCTAGGGGGCACGGTGGCGCAGTCGGTAGCGCTGTCGCCTCACAGCTAGAAGGTCCTGGGTTCAATTCCCGCCGGGGACGCTGTGGCCGCTGGGGGCGTGTTCTCTCCTCCGCGTCATCAGTGCCCACCTAGGTGGGGTTGGTGAAAGGGCCTTTCTGTGTGGAGTTTGCATGTTCTCCCCGTGTCACCCTCACAAAAACTGCATGTTTTTGTGGGTAGTTTTGTGGGTAGTTAATACCCTCACAAAAACATGCAGTAATCCTGGTCACTATACTGCCTCCCCCTGGTCAGCCAGGGCGCCTGATGGAGGGGAAAGGAACTGGTTGGAATAACGTGTTCCTTCCACGCGCTACGTCTAACCAGGGAACCTCCCCCCTGTCGGGTGATAAGAAGCGGCCTGCTTGCTCCTCATGCATTGAAGGAGGCATGAGCTTCAGCTTGGGCTCTCCCTAGGCTGGCAGAGGGAGAGTAGCGCCCAGGATTACATAGGCAATTGGCACTGGGTGAAAAAATATGGGTTACAAAATCGTGGGATAAAAATTATATTTAAAAAAAAAAATGAAAAGTGCACCTAGACCAAATACTGAAGTCAGGGTTAATTGGGTTTATACTGTAGTGTATAGTGATTATAGTTGTGTTTCTTGTGTTTATAGGAGCTGACATTGTGTTTCTATTAACAAGCATATTTCAATACAGGTAGTGTTTAGAGTAGAGCAGTGGTTCTCAACCCTTTTCATGCCAAGGACCCCCAAATTCACACATATTGGCCCTATTGACCCCCATTTAAAAAGATAAGAGAAGATTTTACAGCTACTGTATAGCAGTGATTTTCAACCATATTAATTTCAAGGACCCCCAGTTTGATATGCATGAGGCCATGGACCCCCATTTGATACCATTTTGATCTCTGGGACCCCAATCTACACTGTCACTGTACCATCATCTGTGTTAATTTAACTGACTCTGAGAGTGTACAAATGGAACCAAATGGACCCGTTAGGGTTCATTTGGTTCAATTTGCACACACTCAGAGTTACAGACCCATAAGGGTCCATTTTGTCCTAACTATCAATCGTTTAGCTGGGGACCCCCTGCCCTGGACCCCCTTTTCAGGACCCCTGAAAACCACTGGTGTAGGGTAGAGTAGCACACAACCAAACCTCAGCTCTGTACTGAGTCCTGCCAACATCTGAGAGAACACCAGGAAGTTACTCTCTCCTTCATGCTTACGACACACTCTCCATTTCTCCAACATCATGGTCTGACAGAGAGAGAGAGAGAGAGAGAGAGAGGATGAATGAAATATTGAAGAAGACATAGTGTGTCATAGTGTGTGTGTGTGTGTGTGTGTGTGTGTGTGTGTGTGTGTGTGTGTGTGTGTGTGTGTGTGTGTGTGTGTGTGTGTGTGTGTGTGTGTGTGTGTGTGTGTGTGTGTGTGTGTGTGTGCGTGAGCGTGTGTGTGCGTGTGTGTGCTTGCAAGCGTGCGTGCGTGCGTGTGTTTACCTGTAGGTGTCCAGCGGCTGCCAGTCCAGCGTGATTAAAGTCTATAGATAAGACCATGGCGAATCTGTTGGAAGCGTCACTGTGCTGAGAGCTGACACAGCCGAAGGAGCGCAGGATGGTAAACACAGCTTGGACTCGCTCCACTGCGCCACACAACACACAAACATACACCATCAAACACACAACCAAAGTACACACGATCAAACCCCAAAACCAAAGTTAAAAGCAAAACAAGAGGAGGGCCACGGCATCCTGAAGCCTAAGTTATGCTCTGTCACATGAGGAAACCTAAACAGAAGATCTACAAACTCACAACGTGCAACGTGAGCTTCTAGCTCTGTAATTTTTTGACAATGTTGCGCGACAAAGTATGAATTGGGCTTAAGGCTAGTGAAGCAAACTTGTTGGAAGCTTATGTGCTTTTTGGTCTAAAAGATAAGGAAAAAAGCATCAATAATACAAAAGGAACAAATCCATGAGGCACTCATGATGAGGCAAAAAACTTTTTGAAAGGGCTCAAGGCCTTGTGGTCCATTTCAGGGCTTAGTTAGTTTGCCCTGAAGAAGACCACCGGAGGCCAAAAAGACATTTGATCTGACTGTTCCATTATGAACTAGCTTTTTTTTTTCTAAAGTTTTTAACTTTTTGAAGAGTGCCTTGGATTCCTTTGTTTTGCATTGTTCCAGTTCCAGTTATGGGTGAGTTTTTCCCTGAAAACCAATACTGATACCATCCCCTTTGAATTGGTTCTGTGAAGCTGTTATTTTGTTTATATTTCAGAATTGTTTCCACTCAGTTCTATCGCTGTCAATGAATTTAGATGTCAACAGACTTGTCAAGCTGAGATCTCTTATTGTCTGGCTATGACAGACTACGAGTGAGATATAAGGGGAAAAGGTTATTTTTTATTTATTTTTATTTCTGCCCAACATCTGTGGCCCACTGGCCCTTATCAAGAAAAACATTTGACAAATAATGATATAATATAATTCATATGATTATAATTATTTATTATTATAATTTAAGCAGGCTGGCTGCCATCAGTCAGTTTTAGTTTCACTTTTCACCTGATGCAGTGATGTCATAGTGTCCTCCCACCTCGTTAACCTTGCAGCTGCCAACAACATGACTCGAGAGTCGAGACAGGCACTGCAAGAATTATGGTAAGTTCACCTGCCTTGTCTGTTTCATTTGAAAATGTGAATACTGTCTGTACTAATGGCCAATATCTAGGCTACATAGAGAAATACTAATCATTTATATAATCTTTTTTACATGGTAACGTATTGCTTATTTTACTGCACTTTGCACTGATGAAAGTCCCACATGGATGGACTGAAGCTGTCAAATGAAATTAGTTACTTTGCCCTCATCTTAAAGTTAACATACTGTTTGTGGCATGATGCAGGAGGCAGAGGAGAGGGGGGGTAATAGCAGTAATGACATGGGCCAAGTTATTGTGGAACATCTAGCTCCTTTAGCATAAGACATTCTACATTTCTGGTGTGAAATGGCACAAGGGACCCCACCCGCACCTGCCCCTTCAGTGCTCTCTGTACGGCCCAGGTCAGAAAGCATTGTGTTATAAAAACTCGGAAACAGCATACCATGAAACGATATTCACAGATTAAACTGGCACAGTTTCATAATCCACCCAAAATAGTACGTTAGTACATTTTAAGCCATTTTAGAGTCCGTATGTTTGGAAGATTGTGTGGGTGGTGACGATTGTTTCCAATATTTAGTTCAGCGAGCATTTGGCTAAAGAATCCTTCAGAAGCTGTGTTCACGTTCACTCTCCCATTAGAATGAATAGACTCCAACCTGCTTCCGGTCTCCTAAGGAGGCGGGGCCACCTACGTCACACAGAAACAGGAAGTAAAAGCCAGTTGGGCAGTCTTTCTTTTCTTTTTTTGTTGTCTTTTGGTACTACTCACCACTCATACTGGGTCCGGTGGTACCAGCTTGTTTCAGCAGGGTGGTTGTGAAGGCCTGGCACGCCGTGGTCTTGCCCGTGCCACTGCGCCCCATGGCACACACACTGTAGTCCCTCCTGCTGCCCACCATGGACACATACACCTGTTTGACCAGGGCCGACAGGGCCGGGGGAGCCTCCCACACCGACTCCCCCCGTCGGGACTTTGGGGTCTGGAGGGCAGGAGAGGAAAACAATAACTTAAACCATGTGGTTCCCAAACTTTTTAGCTTTTTAGACACAACGTGTGTCACGTTGTGAGCTTGTAGATCTTCTATTTTCCCTACTTAAAAATAAATATTTTATTTATGAAATACTGAAAAATATTGGAATAGTTTTTAATGAAAAGCTGTGATTTCTTTTGTTTAAACTTTTTAGAATCTTTAGAAATAATATATTTATGTAGGAAACGGACTAAATGAGATATTCACTCGCGAAAATTGGTCCGCGACCCAAAGGTCTGTTTGGGAAACAATGTGTTCCACTCACCTTGCTGTGAGGGTGGGACGGGGGCCAGAAGTTGACCAGGTTGGGTCCAGCGTGCGTCAGGGGCAGGCTGGCTCTGGCCCTGCTGGTCAGAGTGTGGAGGAGGCCACACTCATTCACACTGTGCAGCTCACTGAGGTCATCGCACAGGTCCAGCTCTGCGGGGTTACACTGCACACACACACACCACAAGAGACATTTAACCACCAAACCCCTGTAGAGAACTGGGCTCCCTGTCTGTCCAGTTCTTTAATAGATAGAAAATAAATGTTCAGGTTGAGATACCAATTTCATCGACTCGGGAGAGAGAGATCCCATTTATCGACTTCCGGTTTTGGCTGATTGTTTTTTGTTTCATCACTTCCATTAGCACTTGTTTATCCCATTTTGGGCGGGAACCCCTATTTGTAACTTTACCTTTCAGGATGGGAACCCCTTTTGGGGTTATTGTTGCTATGTGCAGTATATAGCAACATACATTTGTTGTAATTTTCTTTTTTTTCTTTTACAAAAACATATTGACTTAAATAATAAGTAATGAGAGGGCCTATAGTGTAGTATACAGTATATAAATATACCTTCTCTATCTCATACTCTGTGACATCATGCAGTGTTCCGTCCGTCTGCAGTCGCACCCGAACTCGGCCTTCTGGGAGGTCCGGTGTGCCCTCGTCTGGCTTCAGCTGAGTGGCTGAAAGGAACACACACACACACACACACACACACACACACACACACACACACACACACACACACACACACACACACACACACCAGCGTTTAGAGGAAGTACAGTTGACATAAAGAATCTGTTCCCTTTATGCCGAGTTGTGCCTGGATGGATGTGTGACTCACCGAGGACAAAGCCATCCTTGCGGGCGTACCACACGGTTCCAACTTCATACCACACGTCTCTCACCTGATGAAACACAAGCAACGAGAAGCACAGAAACACACAAGTTAGGAAATGTCTTGTGTGATAAAAAAAATAATAATACTAATTAGTTGGGTCATCTGTGGCACTTCCGTGACCGTGGAGAGCGAAGGTCCGTTTCTCAATGGATTTGTCATCTAGGGGGGTTATTAAACAAATCTAGCCGGGGTGTATTTTTTTTAAGGCCGGGGAACATTTGTGAGAGACCAAAATCCAAAATGGCTGCTGTGAAAATGAACTTTTTAATGGTTTGACCTACAATGATGCACAATACATGGTTTCAGAGCTTATTTTGGTCAAGGAATACATATATGGTGTTTATATAATGATTTGACCTATTGTTGACCTTCAAATGCAAGATGGCTGCCAATTATGAGCTCCAAAAGGGAGTTTTTTCAAAATCGTCACAGAGCCTTCATATTAGGCTCAAATGAAAGCTCTTGAATAATATACAGTATAAGTACACAGAAGTAATCTCTGAGGTCAATAAAGTCAATGTTTGTGTGTAAACAGCAGTTGCTGATTTGCGGTTTCCCATTAAATAGGGTAGGCTACTGAGAATATGGTGTCCAGTTCATCCCATCACATTTTCATAATGAACCAAAAATAAATGAGCTCTATAGCCTAACATAAAATAGTATTCTGTATGCAAAGCTAGAAAGGTTAGTTGCTTGAGGTGAATTTAAAGGTCAACTCATTTGTCACCCTTATTTTGTTGTATTGCTCCCAGTGTTTCCTGTCTGCCTAGTTACTTTTACCTGCCTTGTCTAACCAGTCTTGTGATTTTGTCAGTGTTTCCACCTGTGTCCTCCTAGTCCCCCAGCCTATCCCAGTGTTGATTGTCAGTTGAGTTCACCTGTGTCCTGTTAATCCCTGTCTATTTAAGCCCTGTGTTTGCATTGTGTTCTTGTTGGTCTGTAGACCTTTGTCATGTGAGGTTTTTAGTCGTTGTTCTTTGTGCTCAAGAATCTTGGACAATACAAGTGATTTTGGATAAGAACCTTTCGCCAGAGCAGGATGCACAGCACGCCCTGTCTGTAGTGCTTTCCTCGTAGTGCTTGGTCTACCAACCCCTCCACTACTACCCCTGCTGTAACCAGAGTGTCTGCCATTCCAGAGCCCTTGAATCGCTTGTAGATGGCATAGATGTACTGTAGGACATCAGCTGGTGGAAAGGTACGAGGATTGGGAGGATGTCCTTGAACATTTCTGGATTCTCTGCCTTGAGCTCAGTGAGCGTCTTGTAGGTGGGCAGGTCACCAACAAGAAAGGAGAATGGAATATTCTTCTGCCACATGGCCTCCACATGTTTCACCATGATGTCATTCACCACTGACTTACTTGAAGGTTCATTGTATGTTGTGTGGTAATAAGGCTTGCTCTTGTCGGGTGGTGGATGACAGCAGGACTGGGCACCACTGTATCCTGGAACTCACTGCTCTTCAGGTGGTGGTCTTGTACCATGATTGTCTACACGAGACAGTGCATGTATCACAGAGCGAGCACACTGCGGAGCTCTGCTATCAACCTGGGAGTAAATGTCCATGGCATGACAAGGAGTAAAGATCTGGTAGACACTCTGCACAAGAGCGGTGTCTGCATCAGCTTTGCAGACACACTGCTCCTCTATGACCATTGGGCTCTGATGGATGTGGAGGCATCAGCAACCTGCCCACACGAGATCGCAGACAGCAAGCCAGCTATCGTGATCATCGACAATGACGACTTCAAGATTGACACTATGACAGGTGACTCTACAGCAGTCCATCGAACAAATGTCATGTACATGCAGCCAGAGAGCTATGAAAAGAAACCAGGCGAAGAGACTGCTGAAACGCTCACCAAGAAGAAGGAAATCTCTGCACAGCTAAAGCAGAAGTGTGCAGAACTGACAAAGGTTTGCCAGTACAGATGCCCCCCCTGGTAGCAAGAGTGAGTCACCTGCTTGTCCCAGGGTAGATCCACCAGTGGATGGGTCAGCTCCGCAGCGTGCTCGCTCTGTAATACATGCACTGTCTCGTGTAGACAATCATGGCAGAAGACCACCACCTGAAGAGCAGCGAGTTCCAGGATACAGTGGTGCCCAGTCCTGCTGTCATCCACCACCCAACAAGAGCATGCCTAATTACCACACAACATACAATGAGCCTCTAAGCAAGTCAGTGGTGAATGACATAATGGTGAAACATGTGGAGGCCATGCGGCAGAAGAATATTCCATTCTCCTTTCTTGTTGGTCACCTGCCCACCTACAAGACGTTCACTCAGCTCAAGGCGGAGAATCCAGAAATGTTCAAGGACATCCTCCCAATCCTCGTAACTTTCCACCAGTTGATGTCCTACATCTATGCCATCTACAAGCGATTCAAGGGATCTGGAATGGCAGACGCTCTAATGTCCAAGATTCTTGAGCACAAAAAACAACAACTGAAAACCTCACCTCACATGACTACAGACCAACAAGACCACAGTGCAAACACAGGGCTTAAATATACAGGGATTAACAGGACACAGGTGAACTCAACTGACAATCAACACTGGGATAGGCTGGGGGACTAGGAGGACACAGGTGGAAACACTGACAAAATCACAAGACTGGTTAGACAAGGCAGGTAAAAGTAACTAGGCAGACAGGAAACACTGGGAGCAATACTACAAAATAAGGGTGACAAATGAGTTGACCTTTAAATTCACCTCAAGCAACTAACCTTTCTAGCTTTGCATACAGAATACTATTTTATGTTAGGCTATAGAGCTCATTTATTTTTGGTTCATTATGAAAATGTGATGAACTGGACACCATATTCTCAGTAGCCTACCCTATTTAATGGGAAACCGCAAATCAGCAACTGCTGTTTACACACAAACATTGACTTTATTGACCTCAGAGATTACTTCTGTGTACTTATACTGTATATTATTCAACTCATCATGAGCAGAGCTTTCATTTGAGCCTAATATGAAGGCTCTGTGACGATTTTGAAAAAACTCCCTTTTGGAGCTCATAATTGGCAGCCATCTTGCATTTGAAGGTCGACAATAGGTCAAATCATTATATAAACACCATATATGTATTCCTTGACCAAAATAAGCTCTGAAACCATGTATTGTGCATCATTGTAGGTCAAACCATTAAAAAGTTCATTTTCACGGCAGCCATTTTGGATTTTGGTCTCTCACAAATGTTCCCCGGCCTTAAAAAAAATACACCCCGGCTAGATTTGTTTAATAACCCCCCTAGATGACAAATCCATTGAGAAACGGACCTTCGCTCTCCACGGTCACGGAAGTGCCACAGATGACCCAACTAAATGTGCAAACATTTGAATACATATTTTTAAAGGGAACATTTTGGACTCAAATCTTTGCTTCTGGGTGTCCCTGGAACAAAATATTTTCAGATGTGGGTCCGCGGCCAAATACATAATTTTGGGTGGTCCTTGACAGGAAAAAGTTTGAGAACCACTGATATACAGCAACATACGTTTTTGTAAAAAAAAAAAAAACTGTTAGGATTTAGAAGACATTTGTAGAATCCCTAGAAGTAAAGATTTGAGTTAAAAATGTTCGCTTTAAAAATAATATATATTTATTCAAACTAAAGATTTGCAAAAATGTTCACGATAAAAATAAAAAAAATAGCTGATTTACAAGCTCATAGCGTGGCAGTCGACTCGTGTCGCGCTATGAGCTTTTATATATGCTATGTTTTAATAGCCAAATAAATCTAAAAATGACACAGATGCATTCCCAGGCCCGGATCAAGTTTCCCGCTGGTGGGAGGTCAAAAGGGCGATGTGAGTGTAGCGGCTCAGAGCCCCAGCCTGATGACCAACAGGCTAATATCTCCCCCTGGCCGAGGGGGAATTCCTCTTTAGGCTAGTGGTTAAGATATTGGCTTTCCCACACGGGAGACGTATACACGTGCGCGGCTCATGTGAAACGCATACCTCTTTCCTCTGGTGTTCTGTGATGGCGGCGTCTGCTTGTCTTCCCTCTGGCTCCTGCCTCTCCTCCTTTGCTCCCTCTTTCACCTCCTTCACCATCTTCTCTGTCCTTTGTGGTGCCACCTTCTCTGTCCTTTGTGGTGCCACCTTCTCTGTCCTTTGTGGTGCCACCTTCTCTGTCCTTTGCGTCTCCTTGTCCCTTGTGCCCTGTTGTTGGTCTGACCTGCTGTGTTCTTGTTGCTGCTGCTTGGGCGTCTCCGGGCTTCCAGCCCTGCTCTTCTGTTTGCTGCTCAGCTCAGGTGTCTGTCTCTGTTGTTGTTGTGCTGCTGCTGTTGTTGCTGCTGTTGTTGTTGTTGTTGCTGCTGCTGCTGTTGTTGTTGTCTGTTTTGTAGTGGTGGACAGTAACTGCTGTAAGTACATTCACTTGAGTACTGTAGGCCATTGGTTCTCAAAGTGGGGTCCGGGGACCCCCAGGGGTCCTTGAGGGAGTTCCAGGGGGTCCCCAGCTAAATGATAGATTAGGCACCAAATGGACCCTTATGGGTCTGTAACTCTGAGAGTGTACAAATGGAACCAAATGGAACCTAACGGGTCCATTTGGTTCCATTTGTACACTCTCAGAGTTAAATTGACATAGATTTTACAATATAAATTGCGGTCCAAGTGATAGAAATGCCATTAAATGGGGGTCTGTAGCCCTAATGCATGTCAAACTGGGGGTCCTTGAAATTAAAATGGTTGAGAATCACTGCTAGAGCCGTAAAAAAAATCTTCTCTTATGGGGGTCCCTGGCATATCTTTTGAAATGGGGGTCCGCGGGCTAATAAGTGTCAATTTGGGCGTCCTTGACATGAAAAAGTTTGAGAACCACTGCTGTAGGCTACTTAAAGCTGGATTTAAACCCGGTTCCCTGCGCAAGTGCTGACATTTTTACCATTGAGCTATTGTAATAGAGCCTATATTGCTCAGGGGATGAATTGAATCTTGACCATCTTGGCCTGTGTCTAGGCGAGACATGATCTTTGACACAATCTAAATGTCTCAATAGAAGAGCAGGGAGACACAATACAGCCACCCCAATTGCATATTGTATTAACATACTGTAGCATAGCCTATACTTTACCATACAAAATTACATTTTATTCGTAAAAAATAAGTTTACATAGTGCTGTTTTTTATGACTTTCACTCCACTACATTTCATATCATTGTACCTTTGACTCCACTATATTTCTATAAAGGGACTCTTGGGACGGAAATATGTTAAGAAATTAACCACTTAAAGGACCACTTCCCCCATTTTCAACTTATCTTCATATACTGTAACTAGTCCTCACTAATGTTCATTATGGTACTATTTGTGTCTCTGGGGAGGGCTGTGGACAGTTCAGAAACCTGCCTACCAGTGTGACATCATCGGTAGGCGGGTTTCTCTCTTTTCTTTGTATTAATACGAGAACAATGGCTTCCATTATAGCATGCCAACTTTCCAGGAATAGAAAGCCTGCAGTTTCTATAGCTTGGATCAAAACCTTCAAGCTTTGTGGATCTGCTACTTTTGATGCTTTTGTGTGAGGCTGTATTATGACACAAGTATGAAAGGCGTTAATTTACGAAAAAACACAAAAAGTTAGCATATGGAGATGAGAGGTTTCTGGCTGCCCGACAGCAACGAAATGTACATCATAGTTTGTACTTGTTAACACTTAAGTATTTTACCTGAGTACATACTTTGTCCAGCGCTGGCGTCTTGGCGCGTTGGTCTGACGACGTGGAGCTGCGCAGGGCGCGGTCGCCGCCGCCGCCGCTGGTCGCCTGCTGCTCTGCTCGCAGCGCCATCTCTGCCTCCAGGATGCCTCCAGGGGTCTGGTCTGGAAGGAGGAACTGCCCCACCAGGTTGTCGCTTAGTTTACTGACCTGGAGAGGGAGGGAACGCACAGTACATGACCTTTGACCTGTCACCTTCTTTTTAATCCAAACCCAAGACAAAAGAAAAAGAAGGACAGCCCAAATGGCTTTTACTTCCCGTTTCTCTCTCTGTGTGTGTGTGTGTGTGTGTGTGTGTGTGTGTGTGTGTGTGTGTGTGTGTGTGTGTGTGTGTGTGTACAGTTAACAGTATATGGGAGACTGTTGCAGTCTTGCAGAACAAACTCACGGTAACTTTGTCGTCTTTGTTCACTTCGGGCTCCTTCAGTTTGGTCTCCTTCTCGGTCTCTCTGACCAGCTGTTTGAGGAAGCCTCCTGGCGCCGCGACGAGAGGAGGAGGGGGCTCCGCTGGGGTTTTATCCTCCTTTATCTGTACGATGGAGAGAAAAGTGGAGGACAGGGATGAATGCAGGGGTGACGTTACCAGACCACTGGCTTCTCAATGTAGGGCAACACCAGGGGTCCAAATGGATCCACATGGACTTACAGGTCTGTAACTCTGAGAGTGTAAAAATGGAACCAAATGCACCCGTCCATTTGGTTCCATTTGTTCTCTCTCAGAGTTACAAACCCTGTAAACGTCCATTTGGACCTGACTTTGAGAAGCAGTGGTACTAGACTAGAATGATTATGTCATTGTGGGCTCAGTGTATGTGCTGTATAGCCTACCTATTGTTGATTAGATCAGTTTATGTGATGTAGCCTACCTGTTGTTTATTGTTTTATTAGGAACCTCACTAGCTGTCACTTTGGTGACAGCTAGCCTTCCTGAGGAACTCATGCTACATGCTTGTCAAGCCTCTTGCTTGGGTAAAAAGGCCTGGATACAATACTATTTATAACTGTTCAAGGTGGTGTAAGCAATATTTTATTGTTAAAAACAAAATTAATTTGTTTAAAAAAAACAAAGCTCCATATTCCAATAGTAAAACGTTAAATTGCTATAGAGTGTTTGTTCAGTAGGGTCTCTCAAGCTCTGTCAACAAAACATATCACTTGAACCACCTTTAATAGCTGTTAATCGCTCATACATCATGCAAATTCTGGTCGGTCCAATTGCGATGGCCAGGCCACTATGTTAAATCTCCTTTCGGTATTTATATTATTATTACTCTAGAAGCTTAGCTGTATACCTCTCTACACCTATCTGTTTCTGTCCTATGTTTTATACCATGCTATTATGACGAATAAGTGAATTTCTCTCACAGGATCAATAAAGGTCTATCTATCTACAGTATGTCTATCTATAACTGAATATTACATACAGTAGTATGCATGAGCATGTCCGTGCATTCAATACTGTATCGGTCTAAATGCAATCACTACTCAGTCATTATGATCAAAGAATGAGTACGAACACAAGGCTTGTTGTTGCTTGCAAACGCACGCAAATGTAACACATAACATAATATAACATAATATAACATAACACAGTGATGCACTTTGTTCCCAGCTTCCAATGATATAGCGATTGTCTGTCATTGCTGCTGGGTTTGGTAGGAAACCTGACAGTGAATGATGACCAGCATAACAATGAGAAGATAATGGTGGACACAGGCCTCTCAGATTTAGACAACAGATACAATCTACTTTTAAAGGTCAGCTGGACAACCATCGTCACTATTGGAGCAATTCCATTGTTTGCCGTCAGTGCCTATAGTCAGCCTCATCTCTCTCTCCCATATATTTTCCGTGACCCGCGAGTAGAGTAGAGTAGAGTAGAGTAGAGTAGAGTAGAGTAGAGTAGAGTAGAGTAGGGCTGATGCTATGCAATGGAAAAGCGCCATTAGTGTGCTCAGGATGTGTGCAAAGTGCGAACATCTCAGGAACCACCTGACAGTTATAAATGATTTTACACAAGAGGGAATATCTTAGAATATCTTAGATATTCCCATAGATATATATGGAAGGAATGTGGATAACACTGAACTAATAGCACTCTACAGTCTTGACATGCATCATGACTAACGTGGCAGCATGCATTGTGAGTGTATGAGCAGATAGTGTCATGGATTAGAATAGAGCGTTCACTCAACATGCGGTGGGAAGAATAAGTCCTCATGCAGGACACACATTTATACTTCGTCGTACGGAAATAGCTGATCTACAAACTCACAACGCATCGCGGTGCTCGCAGATCGGCTATTTTCGTTGTTGGTTCGATCTTCCAACACAGTTCCGCTGAAAATCCCCCTTCAATAATGTGAACCTTTTAGTGCGGGATGGGGAGGGGTCTGGGAAGTGGATGTGGGGGGAGCGGGGGCTTTTCAGTGGAACTTGGTTGGGAGCAAACAACAAGCATTTTCGGCGTGCCACGCCAGCACGAAACAAAGTATAAATCAGGCTTTTTTTTTTACACTCAGATCATGCAAGCGTGCCACGTGTCTGCACCTCCCTTCTTCTCCCAAAGCTTTAAGCGTGAAGATAATGCCATGGTGTTGTTGTTGAAGCCTGCTGCTGCTAGGTTCAAGGGGTGAGGAGGAGGAGTCACACAGATGCTGGCCAGGTGTGATGATGATCAGAGAGGAGGAGGAGGGGGAGGGGTGTGTGGGGGAAACACAAACAGAGAGAGAGAGAGAACCTGAGGATGAGAAGATACGGTAAGACAGATGATAGAGTAAACGCTTGAAACCCACCAGGCGTACAAGCGCACAGACACAGATTTACCCCACTCTTTGTTGATGAATGCAGCCGTTGTCACAGGCCACGCATACACGCTCCAATGACGCACATGAATTCTATTCCGCCCCGGGCGGAAGAAAACCTTTTTTTTTCGCAATAAAGCGCGCAAGCGACACTTTTTCGATGGGTCCCAGCGTAAGACACAGAAGTGAAACAGAAGATAGAGTAAGACAGAAGATGAGAAAAGGACTGTGAGAGAGAGAGAGAGAGTGGGGTTGTAAACATGATTTCAACAGCCGTTAAAGGAACATTTTTCACCTCTTTTAAACATCATCTCCATATATACTCTGTGGGTCCTCCTCCTTGGTATCATTTCTGTCTACATGCTCTGTATCTCACAGATGGTGCGAAAGTTTGCCTACCGATGATGTCACCGGTGGTCATTTCATATGTATGTATATATGTATGGATATATATATATCCCTATCTGTTTGGTTTAGGTGTTCTACTCATGCCCGGTTGATTGTTTGTTAGTTTGTTGATCTCCTGGTGTTTCTCATGCATCTTATTTTGTAGTAATGCTCTTGTACTTCCTGCCTGTTCTTGTTGTTGTTGTTGTTGTTATTCTTGACTCACCTGCCTTGTGATGATTTAGTGATCGTCCCCACCTGTGTCTCCTTTATTTCCTCCGCCAGGAGACTATGTTTTCGTTCTCGTCCTTCCGTGTGTCCACCAAGCTAACATTGGTCAAGCTTCACGTGACACGTGACAATATGTTGAAAGGGTGTGCTTTGATTGGCTAGCGAGACGCATGACGAAATAGAGACCTATAAATAGGTCTGTCACTTCAAAACATTGTTTACATGTTTTGAAGTGACATCAGTGCCATCAGCCAAGCTAACATTGGACATGTTAGCTTGGCTGATTGAACATGTTAGCCAAGCTAACATGCTTAGATGTTCTAATCTAAGAATCAGAACATTTCTAGAAAACTATGGTTAAAGATAGGGTAAGTGATTTCCTTTGGTTAAAATAGCACAGGTCTGCTGGCGGAGACTTGTGCTCCGAGGAGCACATTTTCTAGGTTCTAACCTGTCCCTGTGTCGATTGTTGTCGAGTTCACCTGTCTCTAGTTAGTTACCTGTCTATTTGTACCCATCTGTTTTCAGTGTCTATTTGTACCCGTCTGTTCCAGTGTCTATTTGTACCCCTCTGTTTCAGTTTCTGTACTCTGAATCCATGTAAGCGTTCTGAAGGTCTTAGGATTTCTTGCCTATGTTTGCCCATTCTGGAAGAACCTTGATTTTTAGTCTAATTATACTTAAAGTTTAACTGTTCTGCCTCCTATCGCCTGCTTTTGGGTCCTCCAAACTCGTTCTGATAATAGATACGTCATTGATATGACTGATGATGTCATACTAGACTGGCCACGTGGGAGCCATGTGTTATTAGAGCCCATCTTGTTTTTGTTGATACAACGATGGCTTCTATTTCAGTGTGATAACTTTGCAGGAAAAGAAAGGCTATAGTTTCTATTAGCTTGGAATCCCCATTGTCTCTGAACTCTCCCAGTCCTCCTCTGCCCTGACACAGAGTGAATAGACAGAAATGGTGCCATCTTATAGTATGCATTAGTGAGGACCAATTATGAAGATAAGGTTAAAAATGGGTGCTGTGTTCCTTTAACTCTTGATAACATGATGGCACACAAGCAGGTGTCAAATCACACTTCAGATGTGAGAGGTCTCACAACTCCGGCCCGGGCCTATGAGCTCTTCTGACACTTCTTACAGGAAAGGAAAGCACATCAAATACTTCATCACTGATAAGAACACAAACGTCACATGAGCATCAGAGGCAGCGTCCACATCATAACTATAAGGACAACGATAGTCGTGGAACGTTATCGTTTGGATCACATCCATTACGATTTTATGAACGATAGAAGCATTGACCGCCATTCAAAATCCATCAGACATCCGGGATGCAATCTGTCACTCACCCTCGTAAAGTTTTGTCATTAATGTAGATGATGAGGAGGAGACTATTATGAAGCTAACGCTAGCTGGTAGGCTAATCCTGTCATTACCTACAGTACAACAACTACCTCCTTATAATTAATAATCAGAGTCAGATTCTATTGCGTCTTGGTTGGAGATCGATCTCTCTCCCCCTCTCTGTGCCACTGTTTACAGAACGTTATCGTTGTTCAGTGTGGATATGCTCACATAATTATCCTTATAGTTATCGTTATCATGCTCAGTGTGAATGGCGCTTTATACGGCATGTGTCATGTTAACTAAACATAGTAATCTAATCCTCTATGACTAACAGAGCCATCATAGTCTAACCTCAATGTTATAGTTACTGTATGAGGTGACTAACGCTAAGTTATACAATGTGATCAACTGCCCCAAATACACATTGTTGCCATCGGATGGAAACTGAAAAAAACGGTAGAAAAACTTGTTTAAAAAAACTGTTAAAGCTCAAAACGCGCCGCAATGTGACACGTTTTGAGCTTGTAGATCAGCTATTTTTGGTACTTTTGTGTGACACTATGATGAAGTAGGGCATTCATTTATGAAAAAAAACAAAAAGTTAAAATCTGGAGATAAGACGTTACTGCGACATGCTGTATTGGTTCTAAGCTCTCATATTTCAGTCCAGTGGCTTCAGCCTGTCCTCAGCCAATCAGCAGAGGCCAGTCTGCATGGGGCTGGCATGCAGTAGATATTTAGACTGACATTATTTTCAGGGCCCCCGATTTAACTTTTACACTTTTAATTGGCACTTGAGCCATTTATGGCAGCCACTGCTCCAAATCGAATGGTATAAATGCAGAGGACAAATTTGACCTATACTGTTGCAAATAGCCAACTAAAAGGTCGTTCAACTCACTCCTACTGATGTGTGTTGACTGGAACATGCTATATCCCTAAAGGAACACTTTGTTTCAAAGATTAAAGACAAGTATACCCTACATACAACAACAGCACTCAAACATAACTCTGAGACTGTACAAATGGAACCAAATGGACGTCTGTAAACATGTCCATTTGGTTCCATTTGTATTTGAAACGCTGGCCTACAAGCCGTAAAATGTTGGTGTGACATTCTCCACAAACTGTGCTAACAATAACAACATGTAACAACAAGCTATAATACTGGGCATAGAATATAATGCATGTTAAAAAAGAAATAAAGGCAAAACATTTAGCAGCATTATAGAGTGTTCAGAATATGAAGGGTGAATAATGCCACATGTCGACATACTGGTGCTACTGTACAAGTCCCTGTAAACAACTGTAACAAGACTCCATGTCAGTAGCAAGGCACACAACCACTGAGTTCTACACCAACCCCTGGAAAGGACAGGAAGGCAGAATGATGGCTACATGTTAGTCTCACGTAGCCAGACAACTATTCCACAATCTCCGAATGCTATATAGAGTCTGGGAACTACACCTCCGAAAGCCTAGAGCGGAAGCTGTCATCTGTTCGTCATTTCTGTTCACAAAAATATATTCTAAAACGTCTCTCTCTACATTTTATTTTAGAATTTCCATTTCTGATAAGCATATGCTTCGATTATTTGTGTATTATTATCAGGCTATTATTTATATTAGGACAAATTTGCACGACTCTAAAGAGGAAATGGAAGCGGGGAGTAGGCGTCACATCCGCTTCTTTATCCCCTGATCGTTTTCAGAGCTTCCGTTGCTCCAGTCTGTATGACGGGAGCATTTGAACATTGTGGGAGGCAACAGTCTGGCTTGCGAGATGTAGACGATGTAGACATTAATCTAAATACAAATACATTTACCCTTCAACATAAAAGCAACAATGAAACAATTGAAAGTCCCTCTAAAGCGTCTCACACATTATAACCCATGTTTTCTAGAATATAATTTCTGTAAAAAATGCATCCCATGAACCATGCTGACTTAAAGCAGCCAACCACCACTATCAGTGACTTATAATGCATTATAACATTATTATTATAATGTATTACAGCTATGGTCATTATCTGATTGTGGCCAAAAGAAAAGGGTCTGTCTGTAAGCATTATGAATGATGCTTCACCTTAATAAGCCATTAGACAATACTTTATCATGTGTTATGATTATTGTTATGAAGCATTATAAGTGCTTATAACTGTAACTCTACCCTGTTGTAAACAAATTACATTGCATTTATACATGACCTCATGAGCCATTCTGAAATGCTTTATGTGTTATGATTGTTATCATTATATTCAGTATTTGAGTCCTTATAACTATGCTATGCAGTCTTATAATCAGATTATAATGCCTTATAAGTGTGTGTGTTTATAATGCATTGTAGACATGGCCTTCATAGGAAGTGTTACAGTCGTCATGGCTAGTACAGTAGGAACTCTCAGAGCGTGTACTCTAGAGGACAGAATCCAGTCACCCCTGAAACAAACAAGCAAACATGGTAGAGACATGGCGGCCTATAAGCCACCAAAGACTCCATTTCATTTAGTTAGTGCCTGTGTGACTGAAGGCCATGTCAGCTGTTGTGCCACACGTCCTGTCCTTGCCTTTTCAGCCCAATAAACTAATCCATGAACAAAACTTGAAAACAGTTATAGTCATTTAGAAAAAAAAAAGAATCACAAGCCCCACAACCGGATGCCTCATATGTCCAAAGGCGTTAGGAGGTTTCTGCCTGACAGCGATGAAATATTAAAAACATACCTCTTAGTGGCTTCGCAGTCAGCACAGGAACTCCAAAACAATTAGAACCAGTACAATCCTTCACGTGGAGAGACACAGAGACAGAGAGACAGAGAGACAGAGAGACAGAGAGAGTGTGTGACCACCATGCAGTCACCAACACCAACCCCACTGTGACGCACACACACACACACACACACACACACACACACACACACACACACACACACACACACGCTGCTAGGCCACAGGCTGAGCTGGGCATGCATGCTGCAATACAGACAGGAATAGTGTCGCGCACACACACACACACACACACACACACACACACACACACACACACACACACACACACACACACACACACACACACACACACACACACACACACACACACACACACACACACACTCACACACACGCAGAGAGGTAAGCGGTGCAGCTGGGTTGACAGTTGATTCCTCTATAAATATCCATGGTGGGGGGTTGGGGGGGTTGGGGGCGTTGGGGGGCTGGGGGACCACCCCCCAAGCCCTGTTTGGAGAGCTACATGTTTCTCACACCTTCTCTGAGGAAAGTAAAGCAGGAGAAGTGAGAATTAAAGAGAGATACAAAACCAAAATGTACCATATTATATATAAACCAGATCAAATAATGTTAAGAACACTAACATTCACTAACGACTGACATGGTGGCATTTTCCAGAGATGTGTGAAGGTATAGGGCCACACAAAGTAAACTAAAAGGAAACAGAGAGAGAAGGGTCCAAAGTGAAGTACAAACACATAATGTAGACTAGAGCACTGGTTCTCAAAGTTGGGTGCGGGGACCCTTGAGGGGGGTTCCAGGGGCGGGGTCCCCAACAAAATGAGGAGAGGTTTTAACACTTGAGCCAGATGTAATGTTTTTGCTTAAAATAAACTGATATACAAGCTCAACCCAACACGATGCATTGCAAGCTTGTCGATCTGCCAATAAGGCTACATATCAATTTGTTGGTGCTTGACATGAAAATGTGTGAGAGCCATTGATAGTTTAGCAGGTCCACCTCCAGACTGTCCCTTAGCAACAGCTAGAAAAACAGCCTGCGTCTCTAACCTGCTTCTTGTCAGCTGTCGAAATTCAGTGACTGACAGCGAGCAGCTGAACGGTGTGTGTGTGTGTGTGTGTGTGTGTGTGTGTGTGTGTGTGGGGGGGCGGGGGGGAGCAGTCTGTATAGGGGGATGAATGAAAGGGGATGAAAGTCATTTGGATAGAGGGAGGAGAGAAAGGAAGAGAAACGTCTGGGAGATAATGATTACCCCCCCCCCATCCACCCTCCCCCATTCTGCACATTCACCATTGCAGCTTTTAGCTGCACTATTGACAGCTTTATTATCTCTGACAGGCTGAGAGGCCAGGAGGTGGCAGCGATTGTGTTTTCACGTGTGTGTGTGTGTGTGTGTGTGTGTGTGTGTGTGTGTGTGTGTGTGTGTGTGTGTGTGTGTGTGTGTGTGTGTGTGTGTGTGTGTGTGTGTGTGTGTGTGTGTGTGTGTGTGTGTGTGTGTGTGTGTGTGTGTGTGTGTGCGTGTGTGTCTGTCACAAACTCTGCATGCACACTCCTAGTGGGCCATGGAAAACACTTCACCCCAACATTTTCCAAATCGGTCTCATGGTGGCGCTGCAGTAGAAGCTGCGAGCAATCTCACCCGTGGCCCAGGTTTCTAATGGCATGTTTGTTGAAATAGGTTGCCATGGTTACACCATATATCCGACCAAAGCACTTGGAAGAGCCCGTGGAACTCCATCTTTGGGGCGAGGCTGTCGTCATTATTTGATGACGTATACTGTACATACAGGGATGCTATGTTTAAAGGCTGTTACCCAAAGCAAAACAAATTTGTTTTCGCTTTAAAGATGATAAATACTCCTATTTGAGTATCACAAAGGAATTTGCATCTTTGAAGTCGTCAGCAGGCCCATGTTCAGCTCAGACAATGAAAAAGAAGGGAAAGGAAAAGAAAACGATTGGTCATCGTGGAATCGATTCCACAGGGGAGACTACCTACAAGAAGACGACCTCGTCGGCTCTGAAAGGCGCCATAGAGCTCGGCATAACCCATACGGTGGGGCGCCTGAGCCAGGACCCCGAGAGAGACATACTGGTGTGTGACTTTGAAGTGTCGGAGACCATCTTCTTCCCCGGTAGAGGCAGCTACCTGACACCGTCCCACACCCACAGTGACTTCAAGTTCACGACGTATGCTCCCATGGCCTTTCGTTACTTCAGGGACATATTTGAGATCGGGCCTAATGACTACCTGCACTCACTGTTCAACCAGTCTCTGATAGAGCTGTCCAACCCGGGGGCCAGCGGCTCCGTGTTCTACGTTTCCAGCGATGACAAGTTCATCATTAAGACGGTGCAGCATAAAGAGGCCGAGTTTTTGCAGAGGCTGCTTCCTGGTTACTACATGAATCTGAATCAGAACAAAGAGACCTTGTTGCCAAAGTTCTACGGCCTCTACTGCGTACAGACGGGGGTGAAGAAGATTCGATTCGTAGTCATGAACAATCTGATCCCCTGCGGCATACGGGTGCACCTCAAATATGACCTGAAGGGCTCCTCTTTTCATCGGACAGCTTCGTCCAAGGAGAGAACCAAGGTGATGCCCACCTACAAGGACCTGGACTTCATCACGGACATGCCCGACGGCCTGCTACTGGACGCCGACAAGTACAGTGCCCTCAGCAAGAGCATCCAGGCAGATTGTTTGGTGCTGCAGAGCTTTGAGATAATGGACTACAGCCTGCTGGTGGGTGTCCACAACTTGGAACAGGCAATCCTGGAGCAGTCCAGAAAGGAGGCTGAGGCGAGTTCTATGGACCAACGGATACAAAGCCAGAGATCTATTTGTAAGTTGGCTACGGTTACGGATCATTTTGGAGGAATACCAGCAAAAAACACCAAGGGTGAGAGGCTGCTGGTGTACGTCGGCATCATTGACATCTTGCAGTCCTATACAGTGGCAAAGAAGCTTGAACATTACTATAAGGCTGCCATCCATGATGGGAATACTGTATCGGTGAGCAAGCCTAGCTTCTATTCAGAACGCTTTCAGAACTTCATGTGCAATTCGGTCTTCAGAATAATCACATTTACGGGCCCCTCATCTAAGAAGGGACGCGTAGGGGTCTTTGCGGGTCTGACCAGCACAGTAAACACGCTGATACCCACATATGAGGAGCTCATAGAGAATTACATCCCCACTCCCGTCCCTGCGAAAATAGTTGCTGGTTCCGGACAAGGTGTGGTCCCTGCGAAAATAGTTGCTGGTTCCGGACAAGGTGTGGTCCCTGCGAAAACAGTTGCTGGTTCCGGACAAGGTGTGGTCCAGGAGGAAGACAAACGTGTAGCAGATGCCAGCCACGAATGCTGGGTGGAGGCCGAGCCTGTGGCGGCGGGTGCCAGCTCCGAACGCTGGGTGGAGGCCAAGGAAGGGGTGGTGCCTCCTGTCGTGGAAGTGAAATGCCCCAGCCCTGTGCCTGCCCCCACAGTTGCTGGTTCCGGACAAGGTGTGTTCCCTGCGAAAGCAGTTGCTGGTTTCGTACAAGGTGTGGTCCCTGCGAAAACAGTTGCTGGTTCCGGACAAGGTGTGGTCCCTGCGAAAACAGTTGCTGGTTCCGGACAAGGTGTGGTCCCTGCGAGATCAGTTGCTGGTTCCGGACAAGGTGTGGTCCCTGCGAAATCAGTCGCTGATTCCGGACAAGGTGTGGTCCCTACGAAAACAGTTGCTGGTTCTGCACAAGGTGTGGTACCTGCAAAAACAGTTGCTGGTTCCGGACAAGGTGTGGTCCCTGCTAAGACAGTTGCTGCTTCCAGACAAGGTGTGGTCCCTGCAAAAACAGTTGCTGGTTCCGGACAAGGTGTGGTCCCTGTGAAATCAGTTGCTCGTTCCGGACAAGGTGTGGTCCAGGAGGAGGACAAGCCTGTAGCAGATGCCAGCCCCGAACGCTGGGTGGAGGCCAAGCCTGTGGCGCCTAGCAGCCCTGTACGCTCGGTGGAGGACCAGAAAGAGGAGTTTGAGGTTGACACGAGGCACCACCCTTCGGTCAAAGTCAAGGAAATGGCATGCATTGCTGCTCTCCTCACGGAAATGAAATACCCCACTGTCCCCGTCCGAGTAGCCCCCAATATTACTGCTGGCTGTAGACGTGTGCGCCAGGAGGACAAGCCTATGGCAGCTTCTAGCCCTAAACGCTCGGCGGAGGCTGAGGAAAAGGTGAAGCCTTCTGACGTGGAAATGAAATGGCCTTCGGCCCCTACCAGCCCTGACCGCTGGTGGGCGGACTTTGAGGAAAATGTGAAGCCTTCTGACGAGGACCTGAAATGGCTTCTTGACCACTCGGCGGAGGCTGAGGAAAAGTTTGAGCCATCTGACGTCGAACAAAAATGGTCGGCGATGGTTGCCAGCCCTAAACGCCGGTGGGCGGAGGCACGGCTGGGGCCTTCTGATGTGGAACTGAAATGGCCGTCGGTCATGAAGATCAAGAAGTTCTTTGAACAGATTGACAAGGAGGGACCAAGAGAGAGAGTAATGCGAGTTCCACAGAGCACACCATCCCATGCAAATAAACCTATCTCCTACTACAGACCAGGTGTGGACCAGGAGGAAGAGGAGATGGAGGAGGAAGAGGCGGAGGAGGATTATACAGCGACTGACAGCCCTGAACCCTCAGTGGAGGCAGAGCCGGGAGAAAAGCCTGCAGCTGTGCAGCTGAACGCTGACACCCAAGACAGAACTATCAGAACCAGTACTACCTCAAGCACCTTAATCACCCAGTTGCCAATCTGTCCCCCCTTTGCTCCACCTCCACCCCCACCTCCACTTCCTCCTCCTCCTCCTCCTCCTTCATCCATCCAGGTGCAGTCTCTGGAATGCCCTCCAGCAGGAGCAGGGCGATGCCCAACTCAGACAATGAAGAAGCTCAACTGGCAAAAGCTTCATGCTGTTTCTGAAGGTCATTCCATGTGGGTGTTGTCCGAGAAAGACCCTCCCCGCCTGGAGCCCGACTACAACAGCATCGAGCAACTGTTCTGTTTCCCGGCTACTGAGTACAAAGACAAAGGGCCAACTGCTCCTGCTCCTGTCAAGAGAGAGATTACTTTCGTTGAGCCGAACAAAAACTTTAATCTGAGCATATTCCTGAAGCATTTCAAATGCTCGAAAGATGACTTTGTAGCTATGATCCAGAATGGAGATCGGAGCATGTTTGACGTGGAGGTGCTTAAACAACTCCTAAAACTTCTTCCGGAAAAGCACGAGATTGAAAATCTGAAGTCATTCCAAGGAACTAAAGAGAAGCTGGCTTATGTAGACCGCTTCTACTACTCACTACTCAGGATCCCATGTTATCAGTTGAGGATTGAGTGTATGCTACTCTGTGAAGAAACAAACGAAGTGCTGAACATGATCATACCCCAAGCCAAACTGGTGGAGGAAGCCTGCCTGTCCCTCAGGGAGAGCCTCCTCTTACCCAGTTTCTGCAGACTTATCTTGGATGTGGGAAACTTCCTTAACTATGGAAGTCACATAGGGAACGCAGTCGGGTTCAAAATTAGCTCTCTGCCCAAGCTTGCTGACACCAAAGCCAACAAGAGCCAGATCACACTGCTTCATCACATCCTGGAGGAAGCAGAGCTGAACCACCCCGAACTGTTGGCACTAAAAGATGATATAGAGATCTGTGATAAGGCAGCAGGAGTTGACCTTAAGCATAGTCAAGCAGAGGTCGGTGTCTTATTAAAACGACTGCAGGACACTGCCAAGGACGTTTCCAACTCTGTGGAAGATGTGGTGGAGCAATATACAAAAGTCATCGAGGAAAGCCTGCAGGCATGCAGAGGTTTGGAGGAGAGGTTCTCTGAGATTGACAGAAAGAGAGGT
The DNA here is from genome assembly GCF_963454915.1 of Gymnoscopelus microlampas. Classification (NCBI taxonomy): domain Eukaryota; kingdom Metazoa; phylum Chordata; class Actinopteri; order Myctophiformes; family Myctophidae; genus Gymnoscopelus; species Gymnoscopelus microlampas. Next base: position 14,735,852 of record NC_139958.1, read on the forward strand.
GAACTGGCCGTGTACCTATGTGAAGATGCTCATCAGCTCTCCCTACAGGAGCTTTTTGGAACTATCAAGACATTCCGGAAACTCTTCATCAAGGCCTTGAGGGAAAACAAAATCAGAAAAGAGAAACTAGAGATGATGGCGATGAAGGCCTTTTAAAGGAAGTGGAGGTGGAGAAAGTTTGGTGTAGAGACTGTGGAACAGGAGTGGGGCTAGGCTACAAAAGAACACGATAGCATAATGGTGAAAGACTTTGGCCAGGGTGAGCGGGGAACCCTCAGACCCGAAAATGCAACGAGACGTTGTGTCACAATTCCCATGAGTTGATTTGACTTTTTTTATCCTTTTTTTTATTATACCTTTATTTAAGCAAGTAAGTCCCGTTGAGATGTCAATATCTCTTTTTCGAGGGAGCCATGGCACCAAGGCAGCGGCACTGAAGAGTTTTAACAACATACATTATTAAAATCAATCTTTACAGTGTAGCAAATAACAAAACAAACATTAAGCACCTTTTAACAAACATACAGTAAACTAGTTAAGGAAGCAGTTACTGTATACTATTTCCAATATAATCTGCCATTAAACCCTTCACTACATTGTTCTCGTCATTGGCTGAGTTGACGGTGCCTGACATCAAACCCAGAACCATGCGATTAAAAGGCGAGTGCTTTACTGATACCGAGACACTTCTTATGAAGGTTGGATTGGATTTTCCATTAAAATGTATAATTCTTCTTATACTTTTACTCGTCCACAGGTGTTGTTGGGGGTGGTGCCCACCACTGAGGACATTGGCATTTGATTCCTCCACGGCTTAGCCGGGGGCTCCAACAAACACAAATTGGTTCGCTGCACTAGCGACTCCTACAGGTTGGTTGGGGCATCTGTTCAGCAGAGAGCAAAAGTAAAACTCACTGTCGGGTGAAAAGACATCAGAGACACACACTTCCCACAGATTACGTACATCCAAAGTGAGTTTGGAAACATGACCAACGACACAAAACTCCCATACCTACTGGGAGAAAAACAACAATGTGCAAACACAGCAACAACATTTGTGAACTGTTGTGATAAAAGAAGGTTAGCCAATGGAATTGTGTTTCCTGCACTATCTGAACCGAGTGGACCTTTGACCTTTAGACACATTTGAAATCTGAGGCAATGTTATACTATTTTAAATAGTTTGGGGGAAAATGATTGTCCCAATTTTGAAAGATTTCTGCTATTTGTTTCAAAAAGCTTTATACTCTTGCCAACATGTATATATAACGTTGCAATCTGACATAGCTCTGTTTAACACAATGTTACTGTGTTAAACTGTACCCTCTCCAACTGTACATACTTTCCCCATTTTTTTCTTAAATTGTTTTTCTTATGTTTTGACACTTGCTTTGCCAATGTAAACATATTTTTTCTCATACCAATAAAGCTCCTTTGAATTGAATTGAATTGAATTGAATTGAATTGAATTGAATTGAATTGAATTGAATTGAATTGAATTGAATTGAAAAGAAGTGGCAGGTGACTCCATGTGTATGTGTAGGGGAACTCTACACTATCCAGACCAAACAACAGGGTTTGGCAAAGTGACGACAAGGACGATATCTGTATATAACACAAACATTTTGGGATGCATTTTGGGATGAATGTTCAATTAGATCAGTGATTCTCAACTTTTTTTTAATTTCAAGGACCCCCAGTTAAATATGCATTAGGCCACAGACCCCCATTTGACACAATCCTTATCTCTGGGACCACCCAGCACTCCTCTTCCCAGTGCCGACCATCGCTGGCTGCAGCGCCTTGGCCGCTTCAAGCTGAAAACAGTTAAACTTTTGGAAAGGAGCACTGGTCATTTGATCCTCCTGATTAATAATGTGATGTGACAACCTGACGTTGAATCATTTCTACAACCATGAAAAGCCCTTGTTTACATTGTTTCAGCTACACTATTTGTGCTAATAACACCTGATTCGGATGCTATCAATGCATTGAATGGGACATTATCACCTCTTATAAGACCATTGAATGGGCGAAATAGGCGACATACTGACCTACCCGCGATTTATCAGACCATTCATTGGGTGTTATCAAGACATACTGACCTACCAACGGAGATGACTTAAAACAGTTTCGGTTTTGGTTTTGGTTTCGGAACATGACGGAGGCGCGCAGTCACAGGCGAACTGTCACCCCGTGAAGGACCACCGAGGGAGCTAAGGCGACCGAGTTGCCGTCCTGAACGGTGTGACGTTCGCCTGTGCCTACTCAGCGCCGTTTGAGTTATGTACCGATAGGCACAGACTCGATATGATATGATGATATCCACACTGTGTGAGCACTATGGACATGATATCCAGTATCACACTGTATCAGGTTGTTTTCCAGTCCAGGTTAAAAACTACAGCAGGCTGCAACCACAGGGGCAACCACACCCATTTGTGTACCATTTCGTTCCTAGTGGCGAAGCGTGGACTGATGTATCTTCCTAAAATAAGACTGTAGTCCCGGATTTCCAGAAGGTGGCATTACTGGCATATACCTGTTTTCTGTCATTTTCCCATAGATTCACTTCAATGGCTCAGCAGCAGATTTGAACTGGAAACACATGTGAAGGTGTGATGTGTTTCAGGTTCAAAACTGCTGCTGAGCCAATCAAACTAAGCTATGGGAAAATAAACTGGAACAGGAAATGGGTGTGCTGTACTGTACCTTCTGAAAACCTGGGACTATAGTTATGCACAGAGACTATTCCAATTGAGAAGTGGAGTGATTGCACCCACTTAGGAGACTTTAGTACTAGTGGGCTGTCTTTGTAAATTAATGATCTTTGCCAGTGGTGTGCCACACCCATTATTAATTGTATTAGCATTGCTTACTACAGCTGCATTGCTAACCTGGCATGTTTTTAATCTGAAAAGGAAAACAAACTACACAATTAGGGTGCGGTCACCTATGCCTATGTGGTGGATTCTGCCAATGCTTTTCAATGGGAACGGAGCGTTTTTTTTTTGGCCGTAAATCCACGAATGGCAACAAATCACTCTGTTAATTCCCATTGAAAAGCATTGGCAGAATCCGCCGCATCGGTAGAATCAAAGTTTGGTGTGACCGTACCCATAGCGTAGCATTTCATGCCCCTTTAAGTGATCAAATACTAAACTATGACACTATTCTCCACATTGGTGGGAATATTGTTTAATATATCGATCTACAAGCTCACAACACAACACAGCATGGTGCACTTTGTGTCTATGTATTCTATGTAAAAGAATAATAATAGGTGTCATTCTTCTCTTTCAGCCTGCTTTCAACGGGAGGCATGCGATAATCCGACAGACCTTTTCTCCGACTATGTGGCATCCGCGTGCGGTTAGGGTTAGGGTGCGGGTTTGGTTCGGGTTTAGTATTGAAAAGTCGGAGCGCTGCGCTGTCGGAGGAATGCGCTGTCGGAGGAATGCGCTGTCGGACTAACGTACTGCACCCGCTTTAACCCCAACTTTGGAGGAGAATCCGATACTTAAACCCTCAATCAACTTTTGTATATTGGTTTAATTTGATTTTAAAATTGTCAGATTGTTTTAGATATACATCATGAATGACAAATATTTTTTTGTACTACCAATTAACATGATGAAGTGGTTTGGATGTTCAATGTTTCATACGGTTGATCTTAAATTAAGCCATGCTTATGTTGTACATAGTATTACCTTGGTAATAAAACTAAGATAAAGCCTTCCACATGTTGGACAGTCTGTGTGGTATTTTATATTGGTAAAATGGGACGTGCCAATATCTCATACCTTGCTGCATGTGAATTATTGTGCTTTGCAGTTTTTGTATACATGACAGAAACGTTTAATATAGAATCTGTATTTTCTTAATACATTGAAAAATAAGTAATTAAAGCACTGCAGAAAAGCATTCTTCTAAAGAGTAAATGACTAAAGATGAGTTTGCAATAACCTTTATTCACTTAATGAGAAATTAAACGATTTACATATTTTACAAACAAAACAAATGTTACATTTATAAGTATTTACTTATAGGGGGTTTACATTTACTTCTCTGTTTCCTGAGAGGTAAACATGGGGGGTTTGTACCTTTATCAAATCTTTCAGTGAGGAGTGTGCAAGAGAACAGATTAAATATAAATCATGTTGGTGGTGAAGTGGTTAAGACCTGTGCCTTACTAACAGTAGATACGAATAAGTACATTAAGGAAGGAATGATGTTATGTTGACCATGTTGCTCTGTTCTCTTTACAGGATAAATCAGTTTTTGCTGAATTATTGAATGTTGGGTCAAATTGGTGGTTAATAATGCTGTGATTAGAAGGTGTCTGCTTATACTATAGTTTCATGGTTAGAACAGTATGAAGTGATCACATTGTTTCTCATTCTGATAGGCTTTACAAGGTATATTTACAGTACATTTATGGACATTGAATTGAATAATTATTCGTTATAACTTTATATTTTACTTTTGAAACTAACTAAAAAATATTAGTGCAAACAGCATATTCCATTCCATGTTGCATCTCTTCTCTTTACAGATGAAATCAGTTTTTCTTGATGATGAAATCAAGGTTTAAAAGAGAACAGAGTTTGTATCACTATTCCTGTGGATCACAACCATAGTGTGCTCAGAAGAACACTATTCTAGATTATCATGAAGTGTCTTCAGTGTGTGGAGAAACCAGCGAACCGTGAAGATGTAAATCTCATGGAGTCCCCTGGGACAGCTGACATGCTAACAGTTAGCACAGTTTCACTGTCCACTGAGCAGATGTTAAGAGTTTCATAATGGGTCTAAGACAGTGAAACTGCTTTCGGATGTGAGCTGTGTAGAGGCCCCACAACATGTGATTACAATTTGGGGTTGATTGGATGTTGAGTTCACGATTTTAGTCATATCTTTGGTGAAATAGACCCCTCCTACAAACTTTGGAAGGCAATCTGACTCATAAATATTATCACATGTCTCCACAGTTAATTTAAGTGTGAGATAATAATGGCCATGGCCTATATGGGAGTTTCCATGATCCAAGGAAAGCGAAAAGCGGCTTGGTATAGCGCAACCATGAGGCCGATTAGGAGAGTCTTATCCTTGGCCTACCCCATTTGTCTTGAAGGGCAAGTGGACGGGGGAGATGTTATACTTGCCATGCACAGATTGCAAAATTATTCTGAGAGTGTCTGATTGATTGTGAGAGTGATTGGCAGAGAGGGGCAGGTGGTCAGCCACTGGGCCTCACCTGGGGTTGATTGAGGAGCCTTTACACTGCAGCAGTGGTTCTCACACTTCTTCATGCCAAGGACATTTTAAGTTCAAATAATAGTTTTTTTTTTCATATTACTTGAATATTCCCTCCTTTGTCACATACAACACCCGGTATGTGACAGTTACAGTATATATGACTAAATATGACTACTTATTTTTTCTCTAACATAAAAAATGCATGTTGCTTTATTCTGGATAGATTACCTGCAATACTCGATACTAAACCAGTAGTTGTTTGTCCCATGTCTCCAACAGACAAGGTCACAAAATATGTCATTCAATTTTTTTTAAATGTACTGTATGCCTATATAGGCTATATTCTGTAGGGGTGCCAACCATACTGTAAAAAAGAATGGACAAATTGGTGGTGCCAACAGAAAATGTAGGAGTGCTTCAGCACCCCTACAAGTGGGCTAAAATGCCCCTGATGGAGCTCATTGGAGGTTTAAACAGAACAGTTTCACTTTGATGTGTTGTTGCTGGAGGGCCCTGAATAAAAGTTAGTCCACCCAAGAGGCTCACGTTTTTCCAAACACGTTTATTTTGGCATAAAAAGTCAGTTAAGGCTGTCCGGTACACTGTTGTCATTCTTTATCCTTTTGGGCTGGGGGGGGGGGGGGGGGGTAGAGGGGGTGAAGGTTGGGGGGAAGGGGGAGGGTGTTCTGGGCCAATGAGGGGGGGTTAGAGAAATAAAAAGCGCCGGATGGGCGGTTGAGAGTGAGACTGGTTGCAACTAGACCAGGCGTCCAGCAGAGGTCACTGCTCACTTGCTGGCGGTGAGGTTGAAGCATCCCCTCTGGTGGAACTGCATGTCCCTAACGCGACGAATGGACTGGATCTGAGGCTGGAAGGCGCAGAACTCGTTGTAGTGTCTGTAGTCACCACACTCAAACAGGTACTGGTAGCCTCTGTAGCCGGGGTACTGGTAACCCACCCAACTGAGGACAAACACAAGAGAAACTTCATTAGAAATGTGTCTTTGACCCCCCGCAAAAATGTGCCCTTTCTCTTTGCAGATTTATAGAAATGTTAGTCCTTGAAGTTGGGTCTATTTTCTATCTATCTTCACTTTCTACTTCCTCTGAGCAGTGTATTTAGTAGGTCTAATTCTCTCAAGGTTATGTCGACATTATTATTCCTCAAAGTACTAAGCCTTTGTTCTGTCAAGCATAAATGTGAAATGTGCCCGTGGTCTATTTTAGAAGTGTGCTCTGTCTTCTTCTCAGCCTTCTCATGTTGACATAGAACTGAACCACTTTTAAACTCAGCCCTCATTATTTCTGGGCATGTCATCAGAGAAAAGAAATGATGGAGCTGAAAAAAGCAAATTTCACCTGTAAAATCTGTGATGTGACAATGAAGCTTATTCTGATTCTGATTCTGTATAGCTCTGGATTCTGTGTGTGTGTGTGTGTGTGTGTGTGTGTGTGTGTGTGTGTGTGTGTGTGTGTGTGTGTGTGTGTGTGTGTGTGTGTGTGTGTGTGTGTGTGTGTGTGTGTGTGTGTGTGTGTGTGTGTGTGTGTACTGTGTACTCACACTCCTCCGGGCACCCTCACGCTGCCCACTCTGTCGCAGAAGCCATGCGCCCAGAGGGTGGGCACGTCATCCTCCTGGATCTCCATCTTGTTGCCCTTGAAGTCGGAGAGCTCAAATAGGCAGATCTTGTGCTCCATGCTGTCCTGTGGAGGGGAGGGGGTGGAGGGGAAAGGTTTTAGCTCAGTTTTCTGTGTTGTCCAACCTGTATGTTGACTGCATTAGAAGGTCAAGGTCATACTCCTAACTGCCACTTGTGTTTATGTTGACATGTCTTGTCTGATATATGCTGCTATATGATGTCTCAGACTATAAATCCCAGTCCACACCAATGCAACTAGTCGCAACTTGCATCCAGTAGCAAGAAGTTGCAGTGGTCTGGACTGACCAGTTGCAGACCGTTGCCATTTGGGCATTATGGCTGCAAGGAGTTGCAAGTAGTTGCAGTTGCAAGGAGTCGCATTGGTGTGGACAGGCCTTTAGTCTAACTTCAGGCACCGTGGTAGGTAGGCTAGGTAGTGGTTCTCATGAGGCAGTCACTGCCGTAAGAGTTGTACCTACAGTAGTAGCAGTAGGCCTACTGTAACTCACCATGCGGATGGGCCTGAGAGACATGAGGCAGTCACTGCGGTAGGAGTTGCTCCAGGTGTCCCAGCGAGGATACTCTCCCTTCTCCAGGATGAACATCTCCCCACGGAAGTTAGTTTGCTCAAAGGCGACAAAGCTGAAGAGGGGGTGCAGCCGCCGAGGGCAGGGAGAGCACAGGGGGGGAGAGGAGGGGAGAGGAGGATTATTGGAAAGATAGTGACCCAAAAGGAAAGACATAGTGTCCCAAAAGAAAGGAAAGTGACCCAGAAGGACGCCTTGAGATTCCGAAATGGGCATTCTGCATAATGACTACTTTTACTTGAAGTGCAATTTTATGTCAATACTTTCGTATTCGTTTTGAATGCACGACTTGTACTTGTAACAAAGTACTTTTGCACTGTGGTATTGCTACTTTTATTTAAGTCACAAATCGGAACTAATTGTCCCGACTTAGATAGCAGAAGTACATTTTAGAATGTGTTTGCCTCATATTAGTGGTTTACATTGGGACCCATTGGGTGTGTGCGTGCATGCAGGTGTGTGTGTTGTGTGTGTGTGTGTGTGTCCACTTACGGGCCGCACTCAACAATGATACTACGCACTCTATCCATGCCGCGGTCACACACGTTCATACACTCGTTCTGGACCTCCATCATTCTGCCCTGGAAGTTCTCCTGGTCGAACAGCATGATCTGAAGAACAAGTTAAACACACAAACACATGTTCATGATCTGGAGAACAAGCTACACACAGAAACACATCTTCATGGAGCACTGGATTCTCTCTTCATCTCTAGTCTCTCTCTCTCTCAACTTATGACTTATGTTGAATTACCCATCCCTGTACTGCTTAAGATTTATGAAGAAAATAAGTGTGTAGGCTTCTGTGTATGGATAAATACTTGAAAACAATGGCAATACCATAACTGTGTGTACAATGTATAACATCTACTCTGTGTGAGTATACCTCACCGCCAACAATTAAAAAACATATTACGACATTTTCTAAAGCTGCTGTTTTGGGGGAAATCGGCTATTTACCCTATCATCATAATGAAATGCCAACATTTCAATTAGGTTTCTTTAAAAGTGAATTGATCTTGACCCCTGGTAAGCAATAAGCTGCATGTGAAGTTCTGCTCCTTTTTTTTTGCTGTTTACCCCCAGAATAGGGACATTCAAGTTGGTTAAAGAAGAGTAGGATGATGTTGGACATAAACAGTAGGATGTTGGACATAAACAGTAGGATGATGTTGGACATAAACAGGGACTCACTCTGAAGTTGCCCATGCCAGGCTCTCCGGTCTTGGTGGCCTTGCTGCTGGCAGCGGGGGCGGGGGCACCCTTGTCCTTGGCATCGGTGCCCTGGCTAGAGGCGGACTTGGCGGTCTGAGACATGGCTAGTGAGTCTGCGGTGAGGAGGAGGGACGGAGGAAGAAGGCAAGACGGCAAGATGGTGAAAATAAAGTCATGGTGGTAGCATAGAGAAATAGAAAGATGCTGGCTGAATGAATGAGAATGGGAGGGCAGAAGACCAAACAGTCACGCCCGATCCCGGAATATAGGTGACACTGGATTAATGGTGACAGGTAGACATGTAGGCTTGCTGGTGACAGGTAGGCATGTATGGGCTTTTTCTGTACAGGTTCTATCCAACAGGACTGCAATGATCGATTCTTATCATAGCGAATATTCTAACGATTACTTTTTCAATTAATCATTCAAATGTGTATTGTTATTTATTTATTGATTTTACATCAATCAATCAACGCGGGAACAACTTTTCTAACCGATTCTTTTATGGACTATATACAAAACATATAGTCACGCAAAAATGGCAACAATTGCCAATATACAAGCTCACTTGTGAGCTTGTAGATAGGCTATTTTAGATCACCTATTTCCGCCATTTATTAAAATAGATAATTGTTTTATAATCAATTAAATTGATTAGTTTGATTAACTGTTGCACTCCATAGGTGGTTGGGATTTGGACTAAAAGCAAGGCATCCCAGGACAGGAGCCTGCTGTTTCTGTGACACTGGCAGGCCTGGGCTTCTGTTTGGAGTCTTTCACCGCCTGTGGGTGGGCTGTGGTGGGTACAGGGAGACTAGTGCTATGGCTGTGAATGTGTGATGGTGGTCCCTGGTTATTACTATGACAGTGGATGGATGGCCTATTTGGCTGTCTGCTGTAGTGTGTGTCTGTGTTGTGTCCTTACCTGTGTTATACGGCTTGCGGTGCCCGTGTGTGTGGGTGGCTGGCTCGTGCTGGTCCCTTCAGACCTGCATCCAAGCTTTTATACCCTGGCAAGGGCCGAGCGCAGGGGCTCACAGTACAATGAAAAGCCCCTCGTCATCACAGTCGGCCCGTGCCAAAGCCAGCGGGTCATTGCATAGCCTAGAATCGCCACTGGCCGTGCCTGTAAGCAGTTTGCTTGTCAAAGGAAAGCCCTGACAACGCACTTTGTGCACTCTGTTGGTGCCGTACGGGGCTCTGAGCTGTAGTTGAATATGGAGAGAGGCAATGCAAGGGACCAGAGTGCATAAAGAGTTAACTTTATTCAATTTATTACCCACCCCACCTACCCGCACAAACACAGCTCCAGTGTTGAAGTTCAGTTTATTTGTAGACTATTTGTTTTCGTTTTCACTTGTGTTACTTGCTAATTGTATAATTCAAGTTAAATGTTCTTTTCATTTATTGAAGTTTATATACTAAAACATTTTATCTATCAGAAAGTTATTTGTGTTTATTTGTATTTTAAGTTGCTTTATAGTAAGTTAAATGTTGTCTGGAAACTTTAATCTAACTTGCTTTCCTTTTTTTTTAAAGAAGAATTCCGAAACTTTTGCACTTTTTGACAAAATATTGCTCAAAACATCAGTAATTGGTGGTTTAGGACTCTGGCATCGGTCAGGCTCTGATTGGATGCCTTAAGAAAAGTCACTTTAAGGCAGTGGTTCTCAAAGTGGGGTCCGCAGACCCCCAGGGGCACTTGAAAGGGTTCCAGGGGGTCCCCAAAAAGATTAGCTAACAAAGCATCAAAAATCAATATAACCTTATTTAACCAATTCAACCTTATTTTATACTTTGGCTATAATTTGGCAAATGCACAATGTTCACAATGCAGCACATTGCGAGCTTGCGATCTGCTATTTGGCTGTGTGTTGAACAATTGTAACAACACAAATCTTCAATCATCAAGTGTGCAGTGCTTCTTGAAATAACTATGAAGAACAGCATCCAGAATACAATTGATTTATAACAATACAGTTGTTGTTGTTGTTGTTGTTGTTGTTGTTGTTGTTGTTGTTGTTGTTGTTGTTGTTGTTGTTATTCTGTGTATCAGCAATCAAGTGCAAAGTGGAAAATCTGGCAAATCTCTAAATTGTTTTGGAAAATGTCAAACTTTCAATACAGCAATGCATTGATATTAAAAAGAAAATGTACTTTGTTATATGCTCTTTTGAATAGGCTCACTACACTTTCACTTGTAGTTACATTTGACCAGGATGGTATCTAGAATCGCAACTGGCCTGGTATCTCTTCTTGGTCAAAATTTGATAGATAGGTATATAAGACAGACAGACAGACAGACAGACAGACAGACAGACAGACAGACAGACAGAAACCTTGCCTTTCCCTCACAATCCAGACAGTCCTAAACAGATATCAGCATCAATCAATCTTTCCTGTTACGTTATCAAGTTCACTGTTACAGTACATGTTTGATATGAATTTACACGTTCATATCATATTTTTGTTTTGTTTTGGGTGTTTGCCAAACGTTTTCCTTTGTGCAGTCTTCTATGAAGAGAATTTGATATTGTTTATTTATGTTTTGGTGTCTAATAATCCCGTAAGGGATGGGTCTTTTTGACAAGACACGGAAATAAAAAAAATCATCCATTCATACACGCAGTCATGATTTATAGTTTACACACAGATTAGCATCAGCCGGCTTATTATTGGATTACATCACTTAGACTGTGATTATTTCTAGCGGAGAGATCGGGGTTAATCTGATCATGTAAATCTCTCACATCACCATCACTGTGTAGATTTCATCCCATACAACTGCTACAGTATGTAATCCTTCATGCTCTATGCACTGCAGCCATATTGGAAAAAATATTGGACCTCTTATTTACTTCCTTCCTTCCACAAGTCTTATCATCAATTATACTAATCAAGGCTCTGTACCATTTAGTGTAGCACAGTGGTTCTCAACCCTTTTAATTTCAAGGACCCCCATAACTCTCATAGTTATTTTTGAAAGCCACTGGTGTAGCAGAGTGTTTCCAGGGAGCCAACATGCACAATATCAGCACCCTGACTCTGTTTGACCAGAATGGAACAGAGACTTCAATAGTATTATTGAAAACACCTATGAAGGAAGTAAGGAAGATACCCAACTTCTTTCCAATATGGCTGATGTGCATAGAGCCCATTCATTTAGTATTTATAGTGTAAAGGTTTGCTGGTGTAATAAAAATAAAATATTTTCTAACCAATTATTCTATTGATTACTTTTTTGATTAATTGAATACATTTCAATATTTTTGTTATAAATCAATGAATCGATTTATCATTTAAGTCCTATTTTATATTTTGTCACACAACAGGGTTGCTGACATTGAAAATAGGTGATCTACAATCTCACAACGTGTCACACTGCTATGCGTTGTGAGCTTGTACATCGGCTTTTTTCAAAAGTTGTCTTTTTGGGGGATTTCTTTTTTTGGGGGATTTTTTCTATGTCATGCCCAAAATAGAGATAGATTATTAATTATTATTTTTTGTAAATTATCAATTATTTTTCATAATTGATCATATCGATTAGTTCAATAAACTATTATGATAAATAGCCAAAATAACACATAAATGAAATAATTCATTTTTGCAATTTGGATTGTATGTAAAAAAGAAAAGGTCATTGAGCATTAAGTCGTGACTGTTAATAATTGGTATTTATAGAAATAATCATTTGGTAAAAAAGAAAGAGTGGAAATGTCTCAGCTATGCACTTGGTGAAGAGATTCCAGAGTCATATGACAGTAATTGCAGGGTCCATTAGGCACGGTTGGCATGAGAGTTAGGTACTTAACTTCCTTTGAGATCTGCAGTATTGTTCACATTCTGTGAGCAGCATGAGCAGGAATGTGGACTTACTGCCACAAGCAGTGTTTGTGTTCACTAGTACAGTGCTCCTTTGGCTGTTATACACCAATGTGCACGCACGCACGCACGCACGCACGCACGCACGTACGCACGCACGCACGCACGCACACACACACACACACACACACTCACACACATATTGTGCAGATGCTATAGCGATTGATATAGTTAGTTACTATATCTTGGTCACTTGTTTTTGTGTTTTTTTTATTCTATGATTGATTTGTTTATTAGACCCCACATATTAAGAATTTTATATTTAGATAGCATGTTGTTTAGAGAGATGGTAGGCCCATTGATTAACTGGTTTCCTATAGTTCCAAATGTACACAATGTGACTTAGATAGCATGTTGTTTAGAAAGATTCTAGGTTCATGTTTACATCCTTCTTTGAGGCCCTGTAAGGTTCTCTCTGCACTCTATTTATGTGATTTTACCGGTTATTGACTAGAGACAGAGTTCAATAAATACTTGGCTCTGGATATGGGTAGGTAGGTACTTTATTCATCCCCAAGGAGAAATGAAAGTGATACAGCAGCTCTCAGAGAGACATCAATAAAAACACATTATAATAAAAAAAAAACTAAAATAGGCATAGGCTAAGCATAGTCAACCTACTATAAACAAAAGGTCTGCTAAATTAATAAATTGTAATTGTAATTGAGGGCTTAGCTACATTTCCATGAACTGCTGTAATACAGCAGCCTCCTATATGAGCTCACAACGTGTCACAACGTGTGCTTGTAGATCTTCCGCCGAAGAGATTTGGTACATAAATGGGGGAAAAACGTGTGCGGGCCTAGTGAAGAGAAGACCCCTGGGGGATGTCGATGAGGTATTTTACTAGTAGCGTTTAATTGGTTAGAAATATTGGATTTCCTTTATTACATGAACACACCTGAAACAGAAAAAAACACATATTGAAGTGCTCGGGTGGTGCAGTGATGAAGTGCCTGCCCGCCACCATGGAGGTTGTTAGTTCGAATCCACCGTGGTGCATCCGGCTTTGCCGGGAGACAACACTATTGGCCCGTGTTCGGGGCAGGGACGCCGGGCAAAGAGGGTGATAATTGTCACTGCATGTACTCCTTCCTACATGCTGGGGCGGCACCTGTCATCAGTGGTGTGAAGTAACCAAGTACTGTACTTAAGTAAACTTTTGAGGTACTTTTACTTCACTGGAGTGTTTTCAATTGTCAATACTTTTACTTTTACTCCACAGCACCTCAGAGGCAAACATTGTACTTTTACTCCACTACAATTATTTTAAAACTTTAGTTACTAGTTACTTTGAAGATATACATACATTAAACACTTCAGCCCTATTTAAACTTTTGGTAGGCTACTAAGTAGATTTTGATGCCAATACTTTTGTACTTTTACTCAAGTACATTTTGATTACTGGACTTTTACTTGTAACAGAGTGTTTATACATTGCAGTACTGATACATTTACTTAACTCTTTCACTGCCAGACTTATTTCTGGCTGCGTGCACCCACTGCCATCGCTTTTTCTTACCTTACTGGAGAGAATATTTATCTCCAGTGTGATCAATCCCCTGATAGTTGGTAAAAATGTCATCGCGATCCCCGTTTGCTTGTTATATGCCGTTGAAAATAGCATGTCTCGTCAAAAATAAATAGAAAAACACAAGAGGCGAGATACAGACAATTTCCCCAAGACATTAAGAACAAAATGTTAATACTTTTTCCACCACTGCCTGTCAGAAAAACTAATGAAAAGGAGAGCGATGGGAAAGGGGGTGGGGGGAGACAATAAAATTAGAGGAAAATTTGCATTCTTGCTATAACTCCGACGTATGTACACTGCGATGGGAAAGGGGGTGGGGGGAGACAATAAAATTAGAGGAAAATTTGCATTCTTGCTATAATTCCGACGTATGTACACTGCTTTCTCAACTCTACTATGTGTAGTTTTGTATGCTGTGTTCATGAATATGTTCTGACCCTCCCAAATAAACAACTAAAGTGAAGTAAAGATGAGCGAAACAGACATGGACGGTCTTTTCTCGTCCGTCCATGATGAAGGCCACCTCTGGGCCAAAACATGTTTCTGAACCGTTTCCATATGAACTGGCCTGGAATGAAAGCTTTTGAACTTTATGAAGACTGAAGAGTTCCATTTTGTTTTTGATTGGATGTTCTCTCCCCTCTTTGAGACACAGATCACCTTCTAACAACTGTTCATTTGTCTTGAACACCGTAAAGCACTCTTTTTAAAAATCCAACCTACAGACCAACCTCTTTTCTATTGATTTTAGCTCTGTCTAAGGGCAACTAACTCCTGTTTTTGCAATGGCCACTGAACATAACATAATGTAGATTCTGTATTGTAAATTTCTGTGTTTACATTTTTTTTTTAAAGTTTTTTAAATTGTATTGCTATTTATGTTTTTAGTTAGCCTATCTATATTCTATTTTTAAATTGTTTTCTGTGGTCCCTAATTTTGAGGTCTATATTATGTTATTTTGAATGGAAAGCACTTTGGATCGACTTGTGTTGTCTTTAAATGTGCTATATTACAAGTAAAGGTGACTTGACTTGACTTCTCTCTATTTCTAGACAAGGCCAGTCGTCTGGCTTTGAGGCGGTCATCACTTGTCTCCTGTCCACCCTATACCATCTCCTCGGCCTTGGCCATTCTCTCTGCTGCCCCTGCCGGCTGGCCGGCCGCGTGTCTCTCAGTGTCCATGGCACCCATGGGTGATACTGTGGGCGTCTGCACTTCTGCTCCCTCCATAGATTAACCCTGCCTTTGTGGCGCGGGACAATGAGAAGCCCCTCCCTCGCTGCTGAGCCGGTGCTTTCAGCATGGCCCCTTGCCAGGGGAGGCTTTAAAAGGGTGGGGGCGCGTGCTTGCCCTCACTCTCACGCCAGGACATCCCCCCAAGGGCATCAAAGCAAGGTGAGTTCCTGTCCCCGTTCTCCCTCCATTAGCCCAGCCAGCCAGCCAGGGCCAGCACAGCCACACATAGGCCCCACACTCACACCCTCTCGCCCCCCTAGCCCCGCACCACACAGCCAGCCTTCCACACACACAGGCTCCAGGGCCAACAACACCGCCAGTCCTTGGTGAGTTCAGGGGCGATTTTTACTCTGGTCGGGCGAAGGGGTCGTGCACCAAAAATAGGCGATCTACAAGCTATTTCTTTTTAAGCTTATATTATATATATACGGTAAGCTAAAATATATTTCAATATATTTTTATATATATATATTTTTACAATTTGCATTTTGTTTTATATTATTTATTTACTGTTATATGTTGCTACTATTGTTTTAAAATAATGATATTAATTTATTCATTCATTCATTTATTTATGTATTTTTCATTTATTTATTTATAATATTAATTATCAGAGGCCTACAGTGCTTGTAGATCTGCTATTTCCGGTGTGCGACACACACAGTACAACTAAGTACAATCCGGCAACAACCTGTGGTGGTGGTGGTGGTGGTGGTGAGGGAGAAAAATCTCTAACAGCACCGATGAAATTTGCTGGAGAAAAAAAAACAAAAAAACATGTGAGATCAGGTATAGAAAGAGGAGGATAAAGCTACAGCTCTCCCCAGATGAGGCCTCCCCTGGCTTATTTTCCTTTCCTGCATGTGTGTAGTCTAGTAACTGTAAATAGATGCTGATGATGCTTTCAGTGCTGGAAATTATTATGCACCCAGGCCAGGCCGACCCTGCACGCTATTCAGGCCATTCTACTGCTAGTGCTGTGGAGCCCTCTCTAATAGAATGTAGCTGCATTGTGCCTTTTCACACGCTGCATTGTAGCACTGCAAGCCTTTCATTGCAGAGACAAAAGAACTATGTAGTGTAAATGGAGTTGTGATGAATACTTTATAACACTGACAGTGTCCTGAGGTGCTGACCTCCTGCCTATTGGAGCGACAGCACTCTGTGTGGATTTTCAAACACCATCTTTCAGCTCAATTTCTCCATTCCTATTCAGCACTGCAGCTGTCTAATGTGTTTACTTACTAGCTCAGGGGTCATGAATTTGCTGTATAGTAAGCGTTGCAAGGTTTTGATGGTTAACTTTGTGTGTTGAGCCTAGGAAATGGAGAGGGGTGTCTGTCTGTCTGTCAGTAGTGTGATAGATAACATATCAGAGAGCCTATTTTCATAGTGAATGTTACAGGTTTTTGCCCCAAGTCCCCTTAAAAAGGTTTTTATTTTTATTTTTCTTACAGACAACATGACTCATCATTGCACCAAGTTTTCCGGCCACTGGAAGGTGAGAATATTCATTGAAATGTATATTTAATGTCAATGTCAATAACACCTCTCAAACTTGCGTTAGTCTAAGTCAGGATAAAGTCAACTGTTTCTTGCGACTTTATCTCAAAGTCACACAAAATATCCTCCACACGACTTGTCTGGAATAACAATTATTTCTAGTCTTGAAAACATAAAGGTCTATTTATGTCTTAGCAGAAGAATACTATAACAGAATAAATCCAGATGAAATACTGAACATATTTAAAGTACATAGCATCACTTTCCCTTCTATAATGAGATGCTGTACAGAGACATAGGCCCACACCACACATCCTAAACAAAGCATGGCGACAATCTAGGCTGTTTGCCTGCCAAATACATATTCATTTGGAGGTCCTGGGACCCTGCAGGTTCCTTGAGGGGGTTCCAAATGGACCCTTACAGGTCTGTAACTAAGTTATGAGGGTCCTTGAAATTAAAAAGCTTTCGGCATGTGTACTTCCTGTCCCTGCTTGTCCCTCAGATCATGTTCTTTACTAAAACTGTCCTGTCCCTGCTCGTGTCTCTCAGATCATTGTCTTCGACGAGGAGTGCTTCCAGGGCCGTCGCCATGAGTTCACCTCCGAGTGCTGCAACGTGATGGAGTTCGGTTTCGAGACCGTGCGCTCCCTCAGGGTGGAGAGCGGAGCGTGAGTACACTTTTTACACGATCACAACATAATTATACAGGATATAGACTAACTGGGTTTCGGTTTAGTTTTGGTCATATTAGTTTTAGGGATAGTTATAAGTGTATATAAATCATCATCATCATCATCATCATCTACTCTTGTGCCTTCTCTGTCTGGGTGTGTAGCTGGGTTGGCTACGAGCATGCCTCCTACCAGGGCCAGCAGTTCGTGCTGGAGAGAGGAGAGTACCCTCAGTGTGATGCTTTCGGAGGCAGCAACGCCTATCACATCGAGAGGATGACTTCCTTCAGGCCCATCGCCTGCGCTGTAAGTCAAACGGCAACAACAACCAAACCAAACCAGTCTTTGCCACCATCGCTTTTTACTACATCTCGTTCCATTATGCTAGTTTATCTTTGCATCCACAATATTCTATAGGTTCTATAGGCTCTATAGGTCCACTGGTATTTCTCTCTATACCAAACCCTGTTGGCTTATAGATCTCTGGAGCCGAAACTAACTATAAATCAGGCTTTATATTTACTGAGCAAATGAGTGATGTGTTTGTCTTGGTGCCTGTTGTCCTGCAGAACCACAGGGAGTGCCGCATGACCATCTTTGAGCGTGAGAACTTCATGGGCCGTAAGGGTGAGCTCAGCGATGACTACCCCTCCCTCCAGGCCATGGGCTGGTGCAACAACGAAGTGGGCTCTCTGAGGGTGCAGTCTGGATCGTGAGTGGCCATAAAATAACATCTCTCTCATCTTTTATGTTCTATTTTTGTTTCACAAGCATCATCATAGCTGGTGTTGGTTCACACATGCACATCTCTCTGAATGTATACAGGCCTATATCTTCATCTTCATGTATATTGATGTATTTTTTCTTCTTCCAAACAGCTTTGTGTGCTACCAGTATCCCGGTTACCGTGGATACCAGTACATCATGGAGTGCGACCGTCACTGCGGAGAGTACAAACACTTTAGGGAGTTCGGATCCCATTCCCAGACCCCTCAGATCCAGTCCATCCGCCGCATTCAGCAGTAACCACTTCAACTCCTGACCCTCACTCTCCCATGTGATGCTTCACCTTTGACCCCTCTAATGCTCTTCCCAAATGCTGAATAAACTGTCTTTCTTAAACCCTACCGACCTCCGACCCTATGTGTATCTATATGTGTGTATATTATGTATATGACAAGTATACGTGTATCTGATATAGTTCAATACAAATTAAACCTCAACAGACATAGTTACAAGGACACATATAGACACTACAATACAATACATAAATGGCAAGAACATTCAAATTAGAATGGATTAGAAAACGGAAAAGGGAAGTTGAGTATGTGAGTACCATCACATATTACCAGTGGGGAAAAGGGTAGCTGCACTGCAACTTGTATTCATTTTCTAACTGGATTTTCTCAAAATGTTATGAATTCTTTAAAAGTATAAGACATGAACATAAACGATTTTAGATATAAAGATGTAAAGAGCATTACCATGATTGGCCACTACACGGCACTACATTTCCATGTTTGTAAAAAAATAGATCATGGAGTCATTAAAATGTTAGGAATTGCTGCTGTATAAAATGCTATTTCTAGCATTGTAACATGTTATCAGTTGGTTACAAACATGGCATTTAACCTCCTGAAGCCAACACAACACACACACACACACACACACACACACACACACACACACACACACACACACACACACACACACACACACACACACACACACACACACACACACGATGACCATCTTCATTCAGTGCTTTTGGATGCTATACATACACACAGTACATCCACTATTATAGTTGATTGATTGATTGATGTACTTTATTTAGTAAGACATGAGAACAGTACATGACAGTATAACAGTACATGGAAGTACAAATTCACAATACAAGGTCTATACAAGTATCTATCTACTGTAATACACTAGCACACATGGTCAGGTGCAACGAAGATTAAAACAAAAAATGTGTGTGTGTGTGTGTGTGTGTGTGTGTGTGTGTGTGCGTGCGTGCGTGCGTGCGTGTGCGTGTGTGTGTGTGTGTGTGTGTGTGTGTGTAAATCATTTTAACCCCTTTGTCCATTTATACTTGGCTATTCAAAGAGAGCAGGTCTACAAGCTCACAGCATGTCACTTATTTGTGCTGCACTGCGAGCTCGTACATCTGATAAAAGAAAATCTTCAAAGTAGCATATTGGAAAATGTTTCAAAAACACAAACCTAGCTCTCTTCTTTCTGGGGGTCCCTGGCACAAAACATTTTCAGATGGGGGGGGGGGGGGGGGGGTCCACGGGCAAAAAATATCAATTTGGGGTCCTACTTGAAAAAAGACATTATTTGACTCCGTTCCAGATCCTCCGACTAGCCTCGGCTCCTCCAGCTCCATGTTTTGCGGCTGACCTCGCGCCGCAGTGGGAGGAAGTTGGTAGTCAGAGAAAACGCAACACTGAGCTTAGCAAAGAGGAAAAGGAGAAGATCTGTGAACGTACCGTACGGAACGGGATTTAAAAACAACAGAACAAAGATATATATACATATATAAATATATATTTAATCTCCCCTGCCTGCATGTGTGTGTGTAAAGTTTAATAACATGAAAACAAACGGCGGCGTCGTCATGATCGATACGATTATAGCAGCTTCTTCAAGCATCAGCAGGAACCCAGTGAGAAGAGGACTATGAATAGTTGCTAACATCAGTACACAGCAGCTACTGAATGTAATCTGCTGCCTGCCTGGGAGGGAATATTGTATATATTACATACTATGGACCACATATTATATATACATATTAACACAATGCCGCGTTAATATATATGTGCGTATCGGGCGTTTATACACGTTAAAAGGAGACTCAACAGTGTTTGTTATGGACTGACTGCTAGTAAAGGAGAATCACTCAGCCCCTCCCCCATCCATCCATCCCTCACAGCCGTCACAACCTCCTCCTGACGCCCGCGGTTCAACGCTGGTCGCCGGGCTGCTTCACAGCCACCGACCCCCTGAGACCCAGAGAGCCACCAACCACCACCACCACGCAATGGATTATTATTACCGTCATTATCTGCGCTGTCTTCGGGTTTTTCTTTAAACAACGATAATAACATTGGATCATTATATATAACCCCCCCCCCCTTTTCGTGGCTTTATTATTGTGGGAATCTTTTTTTTTTGACGTGTTCAACTTGTTGCTGTTTATGTGTGCGCGTGCGTGGCGTGCGCGTGTGGAAGCAGCGTATTTCTCACGTCCAGTGTGTCGCTAACATTAAAGCTAGCTCCGCTCGAGCGGCCAGCCAGCGTGAGGGAAGGTCGGTGTCCTGCTGCGACAGAAAAAAAGGGACATTTTGGCCTTATTGTTGTTATTAATATCAGTGATTTTATTTAACAAACCCACTGGCGTCGGAGATGTATTTAGATATTTAACAATATTCGCTGGCTAAACCCTGCTATGGCTAATGCAAACCAGTGCTATAGCTAGTTAAACCTGTATCATCGTTTAAACAGAGAGACGTTTCACACGCGTGGTTTGGCTGGATGGTCGGATCCTTCAGCCCTGTTTGTTTGTGTGACTTCATATTTTTTAATGTTTTAAATCTTCCCCCTTGTTGGACCGAAGGACTGACTGACTGGACGGCGGTGCTAAAGCTTCTTATAGCTTCTAAAACAACCTTCCATCCATGATCCAACATTTTGTGATTGATTGAGCCGATAAGCAAGCATCTAATCCCGGGGAAACAGGAAGCCAGCGGACCGACGGCAACATAAACATCCATCGGGGCGACGTGGTGTGGATTTCATGGAATGCAAATCATCATGAATCTTGTCGTTTCCCCCCATTTTTTCCTTTTTAATCCACTTTCTCGGTAGCTGTGGTGTTTTATTTGAACATTTTTTGGACTGACATTGTTAATAAATCCTCCTCCCGCGATATACGTCTCAAAGAAAGACCATTTGAGGCGGTCATATTTTTGTTTTAATTACAAATTGAATATGCCTTGGGCATTATTAGTGAGTAAACGACCATAAAACGCACACATGTCACCCTAGTGACTGGAGGACAGACAGAAGCAGTATTTGTGGACGTCGCTGCCAGCATTATTCTGTAAGACCCGTGGGAGCTGAAGGCTGCATGCATGTAGATCTGGCAGATCACATTACTACAAACCAGCGTTACCTTGCAATATTTACACTTCTGAACAAGAGGCTTCTATAACACCCCCCCCCTCATTTTGCACTGAATGGGATTGTATTGATCATCCATCCAGCGACCTTGGTGATAATAATAACAATAATACGTGATCATCGTCAAGTCACCCCAGATGTCTTCTTCCCCGCCTCCGAATGTCATTTTCTCTATCACACTGATTGTCGTTTGACACGGAGCGTGTGACTGACTGAGTGTGTGTGGACCCCCCGAACGAACAGTCGATGGTCCGGACCCACGACCACCACCACCACCACCACCACCACCATCAGCCGCCATCAGATCACCCACTTCGGTCCCGGTGTTGTCATTATGCACGTTGGTGGCCCTTGATGCAGGAGGCCACACTTTTGCCGGACATTTGTTTTATACCCCCCCTGTCCCTGTAAAACATTACCAAATTGTAATCTGACGTTGTGATCGACTCGTCGTCGATCGCTTTGGCCCAGGGGTTGAAGATGGCGGACCTGGAAGCGGTTCTCGCCGATGTCAGCTATTTGATGGCGATGGAGAAGAGCAAATCTACCCCGGCGGCCCGGGCGAGCAAGAAGATCATCCTGCCCGAGCCCAGGTAAACACTATAGAGATGACATCTGTGCTTATTTACCTCTCTCCGTGTAATTGCATATGTCAGTGTCTTCTGTGTAATGTATACATGCAATTACACAAAAGACACTGATATATATATATATATATATGTATATATCAGTGTCATCTGTGTAATTGCATATATCAGTGCCTTCTGTGCCATGATACAGGGGAGATAAAAGGCGTGTTACTCTCTTGCAACGGTCACTAGTCTAGTGACAAAGTGAAAGGGGGCTTGTGAGCATCTTTAATCATTGAACAACAGAGCATGTAACACTCAGACATGTAGCACCTGCTGTGTAGTAAACTGATTATTAACTAGCAGCTGTGCACTGACTCCTTGCATCGTGACACATCCACAGCAACCTTGCATGTGGGTTCATTTTGCATGCTGCTGCTGCCAAATTACAATATGAATATTTTTATGATGCCATTTCCTACATTGAAGCATCTAGCCCGCATGTTTCCTGGGATTTTTCAGCTAACTTACTATAAACACAGTGTGCTTGATATTGATATTGTACAGTATGTTTTGTCAAGATGCTGTCAACTCTTAACCCACTTTTCTACCTGTTGGGCCTATTTTGGTCATATTGTTTTACAGGCGCAAATGTAAAAAGGAAAAATGTGTGCAGACTTTTTTTGAAACAATGTAAATATTTGTCCAATATTTTAAGAGATTTTCCCATGTTATTAGATTTATTTTGTTAATATCAGAGGAATCAAATATTATTATAAATAGTGTTTGAGTTATGAGGAAGATTGCAGGATCTCGCTGTGTTTGAAGCTGCTCTAAGGCCTGACCTACACTTGCTCACATCACACACACACACACACACACACACACACACACACACACACACACACACACACACACACACACACTGGATTGTCATCTGTCTCAAGATGTGTGCATTGATCTGCTCCTTTACAGAGAGAACGGCTAATCTTATCTTAATATCTTTACTGCTTTACAAGACCTTTGTACTTCCATAATTAGCCCCTCTTGTAACTGCTGCTTTTTTGTGTCGGCCTGTTCTCTTTCGTTTTGAGTTTGGTTGGGTGCCACTAATTAAATCTAACCCTTAGATCAGCTGCTTATAATCAAAGTTTGCATTGGCATCCATCTCTCTGCAGTCTGCACAATGCAAATCCTCAGATTGCATAACATTAGTTGTTCTAATTGTTCTTTGGGTTTGAATTAGATTGTGATGTCTAGGCAGTAGAGAGTAGGTAGCAGATAAACTGTCTGCGAATGGCCCGAAAGAGGATGTGGTTACGGTTTAGTGATACAGAGGGTTGCCTTTCATACAACAAGGCCTGTCTCATTTCTCACTGATCGTAAGCTTTGCTGACATTTATAACAGTCAATGTGAGCCAGCAGATCTCTTCACCAACTTAACAGTCTGGTTGGCACTTTAGCACAGTTCGACATCATACAACACTCTTTGTCAAATTTGGGCCGTGCAAGTTTTGCACTTGCAAGTTTATTTAGCATTCACTCAGTGAAATGTAATTTCACCGACTCGTACTTCTGGTAATATTGGCACAATACTCAAATATTTCAAAGGATTAGGCTACATATTGGACCAGCCAGTCGTATGATTGATTTGTGTTAGTGTCTTGTACTTTTAAGGCAGTTTCCAAACATAAGCAGAGACTCGATGTCAGACAGTGTTGGATCGCACATGTCACTGCTGAAGATCCCCCGGCTTCCTGTTTTGCCAGTCAAAGCATGTTGCTGGGGAGGTCACAAAGGAGGAAGTTAAGGTCTTCTTAGCCAACCCTGCACATTTTAAGCCTCAGTTATATACTTTAGTTGCGTGCCGGTGTCGTGCTCAGTAAAATAGCAGATCTGCAAGCTCACAACTGCGTCACGAACGTGACGCGTTGGGAGCTTGCATATCTGCTATTTTACGGCGCGCAACACCGATGTGCGACCAAAGTATAAATCGGGCTTTACTTGATACTGTTGTGAGTTGTTCCTTGTAGCTGCCTATCATGTTGAGTCAGCCAGCCCTTGAAAAATAAACCCTTGAGATGTGCATTGTGTGTACATAGCACTCAGGCTGGGCTTTGCACAGTGGAAACGTTCACAGTTCACACAGATTCAGTTCCCTTGAAACTAAAAGTTGCACTGACCTCAGCTGCATAGAGTGTAGAAACGTCTGTCTGACTGCGACAGTTATACAGAATACAGATATTTCCATTTTGTGAAGTTGTTATCATGCCAGTCAAAAACCAGATGACAATGTCAAACGAATGATTGTGAATATAAGTTCAAGCGATTTATTATTTACTGAGTTCTTTGTCTTCAGTGATCTGGATTTTACTAGTTGGCTGAAGGCACCCTCAATGTAAGAGCTGGGCGATATGACTTCAAATCTATATTGCAGTTATTTCAAACTGTTGCCTCGTTTACGGTTAATGAACGATTATTCTTTTTTAAATAGTGAAAATAGCAGATCTACAAGCACACAGGTTGCGTTGCCTGTGACTTTGAGACTATCATACATGGAAATGATGTTTCAAACAGCAACAGTTTGTGACCTGCAATAGTTGAGTGAAATTTTGACACTGTAAAGACAGTTTTGGTTAGGTCTGACTCTGCAACAGTTATCAATATCACTTCAGTTTAACTACATAGACCCTCTATGCTTTGTACAACGGACCTGAGTTGCACTGTACTTGGGGCATTCCTTTTTCGATCTACACCAAATCATTTTGCCAAAAATAGCCGATCTACAAGCTCAAGTGAGCTTGTAGATCTGCTATTTTTGGCGAACTTTCCCCCCAGAATAGGGATATCAGTAGGGAAAAACTGATATTTTCTGAAGTTTTCCTCCTCGAACTATACTGCATCTTAGCGGGAAAGATTTACATATTTACAACGTGCCGTAATATATGACATAAATGTAAGGTGCTGTAGTTTCAGGGGTGCCGTGGATTCACAGGGCTGACCTGAGCCAAAAAGAAGTTTGAGAACCACTGCAGTAGGGAATGGAACTGGGAGGGATGGCACGTTGCATCCTCCCGGTGATAACTCCTCTCTCAACACATGTCTCTCAACACATGTCACATGTAACATACATCTGACCCACCATAATCAAAAGGATAATGCGGAAAGAGCCTACAGCTCGTTTCCATGGCGGTCCTTTAGTATGAGGTGTGTATGAGGTCATGTAGAGTGGTGCTGGTGAGTGCATGAAATGTATAGAGTTCATGATGTGCTAATGTGTGTCCCTGGGCACATATATGAAGAAGTCTCCTGAGTGGATGCGTGGGTGTACCTGCCGCTAAAAGTGTGTGTGTGTGGAGGGGGGGGGATACATAGGATCAAATACATACTTATGATATACCATCTACAATATCGATACAGGTCCTAAAATGTGTGCAAATCTTTGAATATATGTATTTTTTCCCTTCGGCGGCCAAATACATATCACTTTGGGTGGTCCTTGACATGAAAACAGTTTGAGAACAACTGATTATAGCAATATAAGTTTTTAAATGCCTACTACCTACTCAGTTAGCAGGCCTAAGGGTTGGCAGTGACCACTGACCAGGACTATGCAAACATGATAAACTTGGCGATGACTAAATTGGACAGAAGAAAAAAACAAAATCTACAGAGTTGATGAATAAATAAAAAAAGTGCTTCTTGAAAAATAGATTAAATGCTAAGAAAACAATCAATAGTTGCAGCTCTATTTTGGATTCCAATGTGAATGTACCAATGTGTCAGGACAGTTTTGCACCTGTTCTACTAATATATCTTCACTTGCGAAAGGATATGTCAGAAATGTTTCTGAACGTTTTATCCTGTCTATGGATGAGAATTTATACAATTCCTTTTTTTTTTAAGATTGCGATTTTGAACCAATTGTAACGACCTGTCAAAAACCTGTCAAAATACCCACTTTCCTTGTAGTTTATTTATCAGAATATCTGTCCACACAATTGTGAAATACACACTTTCCTAGAAACTACCCCCTTTTCTGCAAAACAAATTGGATCCTGAACCGGTTCCCAATGTTTACATGCAATCTCAGTACCCTGACCCTAACCCAGTGGTTATCAGACTTTTCATGTCAAGGCGGGCGGACCCCCAAATTGATATGCAGGCCCCCATCTGACAATATTTTGTGCCGGAGGGGGACCCCACACAAGATTTGTGTTGTTAAAATGTTTCAAAGCTATTCCAATATTTTTTTGTTGAAAATCTACAAGCTCACAACGCAATTTTCAAACAGCCGATGCATAGAGGGTTAAAGTGGTTACCCTAACCACATATTATCATGATCGACAACACGCGTCATGTTGTCTTTCTCCGCCGTCTTTGGGCCGGCTCTGTCTGTGCAATGCATTGTGGGACATGGGTATGATACTGGGGCATCATGGAATGGCAGAGGATTTTACGCAGTTACAAATCAAAATGAAACGTACGTGTGCAAATGCGAAATTGCACTGAATTGTGAGTTTCCACACTTCCACACAACCATTAATTGCCTAATGACGTCTGCTTTAACCACTTAAACAAAAAAACAGCCTATCTGTTATTTGTGAGATTTAGCTCCAGACACACAGACAAACACGCACACACAAGACCCTCTTCTAAATGGAGGATCCACGGCGTAAAAGTGAAAGACACTGAAAAACTCATTAAAGGAGCTACACCATGAATTTAAAAAATAATAATAATATTTGATATCATATTGTTTATGTCCCTCAAACGTTTTTCAAAAGGTTTGAGCCTAAATCAAGCCTCAGATATACTCATTCCAACTAACTTCTCTCTGGCTTATAAAGCACTTTCACCTGCAATACCACATTGTCCTGTTTGGTACGGGGCGCTATTGAGCCAGTTTGTATGCATGTCATGTCCTGGTTCTGTGTGGAAAAAGTAAAAAAAATAAATAAGAAATTAAAAAAAAAAAAAAAAAAATGAATGAATTTTTTTTTTTTTGGGGGGATTTTTTTTTTGGGTTAGAACTGAAAAACGGGAGGAATTGTTCCCAGACGTGACGTAGGGTGGGGGAACAAATCTGACGGACTGTTTTCAGACCAATTTACATGAAAACCACAGATAGCCTATGAAAGCCTGCATGCTCGAAGTCGGGTATTTGTTGGAACAGAAGAGAGGTGGGGGAGACCAAAAACACACAAAAATGAAGAAAAAGTTAAAATTCATGGTGTAGACCCTTTAATAGCTGTGCCACTAACAGTGAGAGGAAGCAGAACAAAACACATGCACATAATTTTTCATGCTGTCAAATACCGTAGTTCCCAAATATTACCGAGGTATATGTTATTACCAGGTAGGTCATTACAAGAAAAGGGGGAAAAACATGGCAGGGGGCTGGAGGGAGCTGTTCTAATATCACCCAGTTGTTTACACTATTCCATCTGTCTTGGATCTTAATTAAAGCGGCATGAAACCGGAGGCAGATTTTTCTAGTTAGTTTGCTTAACGTTTTTCAGGTTGAAATCTACGGAAGCGTAAAATACATGGCAGGCTAGTTGAGCAATGCAGCTTTCAGCTAACCCATTGAGACCTGAAGCCGATTCCACATGTCTCCTAAATCCCAACAGTTTTCTGAAAAACGTATGTTTCTATATCAGTGGTGCTCAATCTTTTTCATGTCAACGACCCCCAAAATGATATGTATTTGGCCGCGGCCCCCCATCAAAATATTTTGTTCCAGGGACCCCCCAGAAGCAAAGATTTGAGTTAAAAATGTTCGCTTTAAATATATATATATATATTCAAAGATTTGCACACATTTTCACGAATTTTCAAAAATAGCAGATCTACAAGCTCGTAGCGCGGCACTCGATGCCGCACTATGAGCTTGTATATCTGCTATTTTTGAATAGCCCAAAGTGTAAAATAATGCTTTTTAGCTCAAATCTAAAAATGACACAGTTCCAGGTCTTAATGGGCTAATGCAGTGGGTCTCAAGCTTTTCCCCATTAGGGCCCACTTGAAAATCTTGAAAGCGTTCGGCGGCCCACCCATCTGACCGCAATAAAAGGTCCCTAGTAACTACCTACATGCTCCAAATGAAGCCATCCACCCACCACCCAAACTTTCTTCTTACACTCATCCACCTAAAGTTCCTTATTGATGAGACACCATCGATCCCCGCCTCCCTGTGGTTCTGATGGGGTTGGTGGGTGGAGAGCAGGGAGTGTACTGGAGGTTGGGGCTGCGGTGGAGCGCCGCTAACACTAGTTCCAGAGCCTTTTGACTAGTTTTTTGAGCTGCTGGAGTCCCTGGAACAACATATTTTGAGATGGGAGGGGGGGGGGTCCGTGGCCAAATACATATCATTTTGGGGGTCCTTGACATGGAAAAGTTGGAGCACCACTGAGATAGCAACATAGTGCTAGGATTTAGAAAAAAAAGATTTTGCCTGCCGACCCCTATCTCAAAATGTTTTGTTCCAGGGACCCCCCCCCAGAAGCCAAAGATTTGAGTTACAAATGTTCGCTTCAAAAAACAGCAGATCTACAAGCTCATGGCACGGCACTCTGTGCCGTGCCATGAGCTTGTATATCGTCCATTTTTTTAATGGCCAAAGAAATCTTAAAATGACAGATGCGTTCCCGGATTGAATGGGTTAACATGATAGGAATGACCCTGGCTGGATACATATCAACGGTCCATTGTGTGACCTGATACGTAAGTACTGTAGGGTCCATTGTGTGACCTGATACGTCAGTAAGTACTGTAGTGTAGGCATACTGTCGGATGTTCTGACGCAGTCTATAGAGAACGTTTGGATAACAGTGGCTGATGGATTCATGAACTAAATTACAGAGGTGACGTCTGCAAGGTAAATGCATATGACGACACTGAAGTATCCCCATTATGCAAGTAAATGGAATAAAATTCGAAATATATATTGTGGGTTAATAAATAAGGAGAGTATTTCAATCGGCGATCACACGTGTATGCACGTGCCCAGTCACATGACGTAGCGCTCAACTTGTAAAAAAAAATCCACAGTACACCACTGGCGGAGAGTAAAATCAGCTAGGTGTGCTGAGGTGACCACCGCTTATCACGGCTGTTCAGTGACGTCATTTCGTAGCAATCCATCCACCCAGTGGACAGAGCTGACAGAGCCATGGGTCTGAGGTGCCAGGGTGTGTTAGATTTGGTGTTGCACAGCAGTGGTTCTCAACCTTTTCAGAGCCCCAAAATAATCACATTTGAACTGTTGACCCCCCAAAATATTCACATTTGAGCTGGGGGACCCCCCTACCCTGACAAGCACTTGGAATTGTAGGACTTGAGGCATTACATTGTGGTTGACTCGGTTCCACAGATAAATATTGCAGATAAATATTGCAGATCTACAAGCTCACAACGCATGGCGAGGCGGCTGGACACTTATCCGTGTCGTCTTGGGAGTTGTGGGCAGTGCTTGATGGTGTCACTTTTTTAGGTCCATTTATTTTCTCCCCAATGTAGTTGTTATGCCAATGATTTCCTCCCCGCGCGCATTTATTTCAGTGTGTTGTCACTGCTGTTGTATCCTACTGTGTACTGACTCACCTGCCACAGTGAGGAGCCCCCACCGGGAGGACGTAGAGCCTTTCGTCCTACTCCTCCAACCCAACACTCCCTGCTGACAGGCGCGCCCCCCTCGTTGAGTCATATCTACTACAAACTAACATGTCGTTTTGCAACACGTTAGCTTGTAGATCTTTTTATTTTATTTATTGGGACATGACAACATCCATTATACTAGGGACTGGAGATAGCTCTGGTCCATTGCGTTAGAAGAGTGTTCCCACTAAGGAAACTAGGCTTTCTTTGTTTTGGTGAGTAGCGAAGGTGTATTTTGTATTTTTACTACAGCCGGAAGGCTGCGCAGCCTGCGCTACCGGGGGTGTGCGGGCAACTGCTCGAAGTGACATAGCGTTAAGGAGAACTCCTTTTAACGCTATGGACCAGTGCTAGACTGGAGAATGCTTTTAGGATTTCCCTGAAGTGCAATGTGAGCTGTGTTGATATTGACGGCTGTGTTCGACTAAATTCAAATACTTAATTGGACAATCGACCATTTGTGCACCTGCTCATTTGATTAAATGACATGATTCTCGTCTATCGATTCACAATGTCACTTCAGAGACCCACTAGACTTGATAGGGGTATTGATAAGCTCAAACCTTATTGATTTTCAGGGTTTCGATAAATCGATAAATTAATAGAAACCCGGTTTCGATCCCTAATTACGAGAGTGAAAAGACAGAAAGTTTCGGCCACACTGGCGTAATTATAATGCAGCTCAGAATGACGTTTTTTTTTTCAGATCTGCAGATCAATGCCAACATGTACAGACAAGTTAGGTGACGTATAGAACAGATGAGGTATTTTCACTAGCAGGGTAATGTCACACAGCAGGATGCCTACATATAGGATAATGACTTGTCATGCTCCATTCACTATGCCTGTGTCGCTCTCCAAAAATAGCCGATCGAGGCTATTTTCGGCGAGCAACACCGTTGTATGACGACGTATAAATCAGAATTTAATCTCTTCTGATGTGTACATAAGTCATGAGTTGTGCTTAAAACAGCCTACAGTATAACTGATTAACCACAGCACAAATGCCTGTGCTGTGTGTATGTGTGTGTACGCTAGCATAACACGGCAGGGTTCACTTCACACCGAGCACCTTTTTTTTAAATGTTGTAAATTAAACCTAATGAGAAATAACCAAAAAGGTGACGCACAGACCAGATAGTGGCCGCTTTTAGAATGCACGGGGTCAGATGAGCACTTTATCTGACAGAGGAGTGCTTTGAATAGTTCTAACTTTTTGTGGAGATGTGCTGTGTGTGATGTGGACTTTTTTTATCAGCTGTGTCCAATCACAACTGTACACAAATACAGAGTCTCTCTATGGACTGTGTTGACGGACCACAAAGTGGGTTCGGAAAAAAGGTTGAGAATCACTGTCTTAAACCTACTGTTTGCTAAAATTCATCATTGTGTCGTTATTATCTTAACCCATTCAATCCGGGACCGCATCTCTGTCATTTTAGATTTCTTTGGCTATTAAAAAATAGCAGATATACAAGCTCATAGCGCTATGAGCTTGCAGATCTGCTATTTTTGAAAACTATTGAAAATGTGTGCAAATCTTTTAATGTATTTTGTCAAAGCGAACATTTGTAAAATATTTTGTTCCAGGGACCTCCAGAAGCAAAGATCTGAGTTACAAATGTTCGCTTTAGAAAATATATATTCAAAGAATATAAAAAAATAGATGATCTACAAGCTCATAGCACGGCACTCGGTGCCGCGCTATGAGCTTGTATATCGGCTATTTTTGAATAGCCATGGAAATCTAAAAATGACACACGTGCTGCGTTACCGGTCTTAATGGGTTAAAGGCAGACCTATTTAATATGTGGCCGATTCACCCACGTCAGCTACACCCACTGCTCCAGTCCGTACAGAGAGAGGTGACAGCTTTAAGGGGAGAGACAGCAGGAGGTGACAGCCGGCGAGGACAAACAGACGTGTCTGTGCGTGTCTGTCTGACAGCTTGTCTATACGCGATCAATACATTTTAGGCAAGAAATATTCCATGCAATTGCTCAGTCCTGATTTATGTCACATATTACACCCGCTAAGTTGTCAATATTCAGTACGTCCCGTAGATTTATATTGGAGTCTTGTTTATGCCAATCCCCTCGCTTGTTTATTGTATCGATTCTCCACTCTTCAAGGGCCATGTGGTACAGTGGTTCTCAAAGTGGGGTCCCCCAGGGGTCCTTGAGGTGGGGGGGGGGGGGGGGGGGGGCTAACGCTCTGTTGTGCTGGGGGTACCACATGTTAGTTTGTGGATCTGCAGGCTTCCAGAACTATTAGACAACAGCAATGCACTTTGTAACCTTGTTTTGAAAAGTGCAAGTAAAGTTAATTATTATTGTTATTACTAAGAGTCACTGGGTTTAGCTAGCTTAGCTAAGCTATCGGCTATGTAGCGAGACAGACAGTTTGGCTTCTAATACTACTTTACTGTTAGCTCTCACAGAAATTTGTCTGGCGACACAGTAGCCTTGTATGCAACACATAATACACATATGTGACATAACGCAGACACAAACAAATGAGTTGCATACATAAAAAACATGAAGACGAGGCTTACCCCTTGGCCTGATTCTAAATTTAGCCTCAAAATCGACTGATGAACAAAGGACTTCTTTAGTCTGACCGTATTGAACTTTGGAACTCTGTTAATCCTTTTTGAAGGTAGCAACTTATATTCCACATACAGAACAGGCTAGTGTGTAGAGATATTCCTTGTCAACCTCAGTATACTGTTATTATATGTAGATTGGTTGATTGATTGAATACCTTAACAGTTTGCAAAAAAGGCACGGTGGTACAGATTCGTGCCACGCTGCAGGCTTGTAAATCTGCTATTTTTTTTACATTGTAGAAAAATCGTAGAATAGTTTGAAACACATATCGCCTCTTCTAGGGGGTCCCTGTCACAAAACATTTTCAGATGGGGGTCCGCGGCCAAATATATATATATATATCAATTTGGGGGTCCTTGGCACGACAAAGGCAACAGACAAACATCCATACCAGGTTTTTACTACAGCACTGAACAACAGTCATAATCACAGAGGTCATTCATCACAGCACAGCAGCACGCTGTTTCACACTGGTGGAAAGAAGAAGGCATAGTCACTTCAAAGGCTGTGCACACACACTTCTGACATGTGGGAAAAAAAGGAGAAAAATAAGACAATAGCAGTAGTGTGAAAAGACAATAGCAGTAGTGTGAACATGGGGCGTGTTTTATCTGAATCCTTTCGAGACGCCGCCCTTCTTTCACCATTTCACAGATGACCCCCCCCCACCCTTATTTACAATGTAGGCATTTAGTAGAATCTCTTACACAGAGTGTCTTACAGTAAGCCAGGTAAACACACACATAAAATGCAGAGAGACAGTGTAGTTCCTGAGTGAACTAGGATCACAGGTACACTGAAGAACCCGCATTGAAACTCGATGAACGATGAACCTAGCATCTGCCTAAATAACCTGCTATCTCTAAATATTTACATTCATTTTCGGGAAATAAAAATGGACATGATTAATATTGTGTTGGCCACAGACAGACGTGTTGGCCTAGTAGTGCAGTGGTTCTCAACCAGTGGTCCTTGAGGGGGTTCCAGGTGGTTCCCAGCTAAATGATGGAGAGTTGGTAACCAAATGGACCCTTATAGATATTTAACTCTTGAGAGCGTAAAATGTAACTCTCTCTCAAGAGTTAAATTATTGTTAAACCATCTGCATTATTTAATTTACAGGAAGTCTACACAATTAGAGAATGTAGAAGAATTGTTATTTTGATCAACGTTTGCCGTCGTCTCTCCTAATGGTACCAACAAAATCTCATCCAACGGCATCAAAATATTCTAGGTCTTGGGTCTGAGAGGCTAGATCTCATCAAACGGTGCTTCCGTGACTCAAATGCCGAATAAATAATGGACCTTGATATGAAAAAGGTTGAAAGCTACTGTGGGATTGATGGCTGAAAGGCACTGCTGTCATTGTGAGCCAGTCAGAGTAACTGCCTTATTTCTCCCCCTCTATACAATCACCCTAATCTTTGCCAGGGTGATAAATTCATTCCAAATGGAGCTCAGAGGAGAGTGATCAGACGTCCCAGGTTTGGCAGGCATTGTCCCGATTACAAGCTGCGTGTCCCGAGGTCTCGACAAATGAAATGCTAAGTGGTCATATGGGCGGGCCACGTGCATTTTCAAATGTTTGTATTTTAATGATCAATCAATAGATTGTGTTCCGGCTTCGCTTGGATCAATATGGAGCTAACACAGTATGTTGACGTTCCCGTTTATAGGTGTCACTATGAAAACACATTTTTCTAGATTATAAAGGAAGAAAAATGCCATACATTTTTTTTTTACACAGTTAACAATATTATATTGTCATTACAATCTTATTTGTTTTGCCGATTACTTGGGGGCCCCACTTGCAATATTATCCTCACGGCCCACCAACTGTGCCACGGCCCACAGCTTTGGAAGCGCCGCTGTTGTCAGTAAATTGATGACTAAAGACCAGCAGTAATAAAAGAATATTGATCCGACAGACGGTTTGGTTGATCTTTCTGACCTTTGCATAGTTCAGATGGCTTGGCTTGAGGGAAACTATTTGTTTTTAATTTGATTTGAATAAATCAGATGATGACGAGGTCACCTTGTGACCTCCTGAAAGTAGTTATACGGGAAAGAAGACGGAGAAGACTGTGTAATAAAATGACAAAGGAAATGCTTGCATAGCTTAAAGTTCGCAGTCATTTGGATCCCCTAGAAGCCAGCCATGTCTTTTTCTGCCTTTATTGATAGAATACAGTATACTGACAGGAAATGGGGAGAGGGTGATGGGGAGTGACACGCAGCAAAGGTCGTCGGGAACGGGATTCGAACCCGCATTAGCTGCCTAAAATACATATCAATTTTGGGGTCCTTGGCACGTAAAGGTTTGAGAACCACTGGCGTGGAGGTTGTTCGTTGTGTGTGTGTGTGTGTGTCAGTGTGGAGGTTTAGCATGGCGGCGCTACATTCTCTCTGGGCCCAGGCTGGGTCTGCTGGCAGGGAGGTGAGACTTTGACAGCACCACTGCAACACAGCTGAGCTCACATGGATGCATGGGGGGAGGGGGTTTCTGGTTTGGTTTTGTTTTGTTTGATGGACCCCTGTGTTTTTGCCCGAATCGCAATGGTTACATAATCGCCTTTTAATCGCAATTATTTGAGATGGTCATAGTTTCCATGTTGAAAAAAATTAATACATTTTTAAATTATTTTCAAAAAGAAATGGCGGAAATGGCCACTTGCAATACCCTCACGTCCCACCAGTGGGCCCCGGCCCAAAGGTTGAGAACCGCTGGCAACGTGCAACAATGAATAAGTGCCCCGCCCACATCTCTAATTACATGTACTGTAAAAACTTTCCCTGGAGGGCCGTTCAACAAACAGGCTTCCAGGCTGTTCATTAGAACAAGGAACACACTAGGGGGGACGGTAATTCATCTGAAATACATCCAAACCCATATTTAGAGCCAATAAACTTAAGCAATAAGCAAGGTTTAAAAAAAACATTTTTCATCATCTCATTAACCACTTACAACAAAGAACTGTACATTGGTGGCGTGCGGAAATAACGTTGTGAGCTTGTAGATCTGCTATTTTCACTATTTGTATTCTTAAATAATTGTTCATTAATCGTAAATTGAGGCAAAAGTTTCAATAGTCGTAAACATTGCAGATCTACAAGCTCAATTGTGAGCTTGTAGATCAGCTATTTTCACAATCTTTGCCTCTTTCTTGTATTATTTGACAATTTGGCTAATGTTTGACCAGTTTTTATAGTTTGTTGATTACTTGTGATGCAGTAATCATCATCATCATCATCCTTAAATTGTCACTTTAGTGTCATGTGGAGACCCCCAAGTTGAGAACCACTGGTCTATGGATACTGACTGAGTGTCAGAACATGATGTCTGGGTGCAGGACACAGTGGAAATGAAAGCCAAACACTGTTGTGCAAGAACTTAAGAAACGGATTGCAAAAATGTATCTGAAAGTTAAATAAGTTGTATAGTTATATAGTAGACTGTGTGCAGGCCTCTCTTTGAAAGGCTAATTATAAACACACATACTGTATATAAAACACATTTTTGGGAGATTTCTTTTTTTTATGGAGGTACTGTTGGCAGCAACACACGATATTTGGCACAGATTGGTCCAGCTATCTGCAAGATTAGCCTTGACGCACGTGCACACACACACACACACACACACACACACACACACACACACACACACACACACACACACACACACACACACACACACACACACACACACACACACAGAGACCCTCTTTTAGACGGCTCGCCTCCTACAGAACAACATTGTCACAAACAAGAATTGTTTTGTGTAAATTAGTTATCGTCACGTGATAAATTACAGGATACATGGGATTGGTGCACAGTATAGGGATGGACATTTGGACCTTTTTTTTGGTAAACGTGTAACCTTTGGATTGTGGCCGGTTAACCGCCTATGACGTCATATCAATAAATAAAGTTGTAGTCCTGTGTGTGGGCAGTTCAAATGGCGCCAAAAACATGTATTGTAACGTTATATATTAGGTCTATAGCTCATTCTGTAAAGGTTGTTGGCTTCTCTTCAAATGTGTTTTTCTTTATTAGGTATTGTAAAATATTTTATGAGGAACAATTATAGATTATATTTGTTTAATATTATTCTGTTAATATTTTATTTATTTTTATATGACTTAATGTCGGTTAATATCGGTCATGAAGTCCAAAACCGTTGGTGGCACACTGTTTAACTGTCCCATCCCTGGTGCACAGACCTGTGTATTCCAGATAACTATGACAGCATTTTAAGCAGTGTGCCTGAGGCATTTCCGAGACCGATATCTCTACACCTCTACCACTGAGTTATTGGTTGGTTCTCCAATCAAATCAATCGCATTAATTGTAATTTATCACTGGATGCAATCTGAATCCTGTTTCATTGATTTTCATACTGTAACTGAAATTAATTAATTTGGGAAATCTAACTAATCGCGTAGGTATGTTTTGGTAAAATGGTCGGCAGGGATGGTCGGCAAGAATAGTAAATCAATGGAGCTTAAATATGCCAGCTTACTGGCATGGTCCTTTGTAAAGTTATGAGCTTGAAAAGCTAAATTAGTTTTTCATCACTGAGCTAATAGAGCCTGCATGCTTGCTCAGGGGAGAAATTGAATTTAGACTTTAAGGTCAAAATGTGTCTGAATAGAAGAGCAGGGAGACCAAACACAACCACCCCAATTGTATAACGTTATATTGTATTAACATACTCTACCATACAGATTGGACTAATTAAGAATGTATTAACTACTAGAATAAATTGCATAATAGGGCTTTGATGTTACATTAAAATCGTAGTGTTTCGGCCAATTATTTGGGGGGCCCACCTGCAATACCCTCGCAGCCCACAGGATGGGAATCACTGAATGAATTAATGAATTTATTTATTTGGATTAAAAAGGAAAGCACCGAGGATATCACGAGAATAAAAATTCCATTGTGGTCGTCTAAAAACACAGAACAGTCACAACATAAACAAAACGACCGCATCAGGCAACAGCAGCGGTTACAGTTTACTGGTAAACAGTCTACGCACCTTTTATGTATTCTAATTTACTTAGTAAAACCTGGAGTTAAATGATGGCATTGTTGGGACTGATTGGGACTTATTTGACATGCTGTCAAATAAAAGGAAAGGGCTGAGGACATGCTGTCAAATAAGTCTATGAAGCTGCCTATGAAACCTATGGGGAAGTAAAATATTTTATACAATATGTAATGGGGGTCCCTGCTTTATCTCTCTCTCAGCCAAGGGGTCCTTGGCCTGATAAACGTTGAAGACCCCTTGTTTATAATGTTGTTTTGCATGTCAGCTGCTCCGTGACTCAGAGGGTTCAGAAGCAGGCTGCCTTAAATGAGGAAGTGTTCGGGCTACTTCCTGCATTCTTGTTCCTGTGGCTTATAGACTTTATATGCTGCTGTTGTGTGTCACTCATCCTCCCCCCAGTCACCGTTCTATCAAATGTGTACTGGTTGGTTCACAGAAACATGCTGTATAGGGTCACTAGGGGTGACCACCATACATCCCAGTTTGGCCTGGGATTGTCCCGGTTTTCAAGCTGGGTGTCCCGAGCCCCGACACATATCTCTAAAAACACTTCACCTCTTTTAGTTGGCCTGGTTTTCACCACAATTAAAACATGTATAGACTAGGTGTGCTCTCCAGACCCCACTTTAGCTCGTAGCACTTGCCCTAGCCTTGATGACCATGCAGTCTTATGCAAAGGTTAAAATGTAATTTAGGGCCTGGACCGCTGGCATAGCTGCGCTATGAGCTTGTAGATCTGTGATAGTGCATGCTGCCATTATTTAGTGCATGATGCTTCTGGTGTACACACACAGGGGGTTGAGTGCAGGTAACACGTGTGTGTGTTTGTGTGTGTGCTTGTGCTTAGGGCACTGGTGTGGTGCTAATGGGCCCGTGGAGGGGGTGCTAATTGATTCGCTGTCCCCAGCCCTGTTGTCATTAACACGCTCTCCCAAGGTAGCCTGCTCCTCACCGTATACTCCCTACTGCTGCTGTCCTCCTCCCCTGTGCCGTGTCCCCCCCCCCCCCTCGCCTTGCGTCCCCTTCCTTCCTTCCCTCCCTCGTTGCCACTCTGACTTTGTCAGGGGAACAGGTGGCAGGGAGAGTCCCAAACTCTGGGGCATGGATCACACATGGAACATGGAAGCAGGGAGGGACAGGACTTAATAACTTCAGTCATATATTTATAATGATAATGTAGTCTCTCCACTCCTTTGGGATATTTTATGTCAGCATAGTTACATTTGCTCTTTTTATTTTATTTTTTAAAGCGAACATTTGTAACTCACAAATCTTTGCTTCTGGGGGGGGGGGTCCCTGGAACTAAATATTTTGAGATGGGGGTACGCGGCCAAATACATATAGCAAGTACTGTTAGGATTTACACATTTTTATATACCAGTATATATCGGTCCTCAAACTTTTTCATGTCAAGGACCACCCAAAATTGTATTTGGCCGTGGACCCCCATCTCAAAATATTTAGTTCCAGAGACCCCCTAGAAGCAAAGATTTGATTTACAAACGTTCGCATTAAAAAAATATGTTTATATTCAAAGATTTGCACAAATGTTAATGATTTTTTTGAATAGTCAAAGTAGAAAATAATGGTTAAAGTGGTTAAAATCTAAAATGACAGATGCTTTCCCGGTCTTAATGGGTTAGTCCCAGCACCCAGGGTCATGGGAGCAGTTGGAGGTTGACGTGTCTTTGCTCAGGGACACTTAAACACATAGACTGGGCTGGATGGAACTGACTGGGGGACCAAACGGGGACCTTTTTTTCTGAGGCTGTGGCTTCTTTTTCCATTGCGTTCTTGTTATGAGCGGTTCGGCTTCTTTTGCAACGTGTGTGTGTGCGCTGCCGCATACCTGTGTGACCTCAGACTGAGTCATGTCATACCTGTTGACAGTTTATCAAAACATACTGGTCAGGTTACTACTAGGCCTCACACCCAGAACTCACCTAACCCTCTGCTCATTATGCTAGGGTGGGATGGCTCACGGTAGAGAGGACAGAGTAAAGCAACTTGCAATGGGCCTGGTCTTCAAGATAAGCGAGAATACAGGGATACCCATGTACCTGTCAGACTACTTCAATAGCATAAAAGACACGCACAGGAGGAGCCCCACTGATCTCACTGAACCCAGTTTCGGCTCAACAATGGGGTCAAATTCGTTCTGCTGCTATGCCGCCAGAATGTGGAATGCCCTACCAACAGGCATACAAAAGTGTGACTCCTTGCCCTCCTTCAAAACCGCTCTAAAACAGCACCTACGGGTGGCTGCAAATTGTGGCCTGCAAACTGGCCCCTGTAAAAAGTCTAAGCTTATCAGCGGAAATGACTGTTTACTGTAAATATCTTTCTTTCCTATTACTACTCGTATATATTATGTTATTTTTGAGTGGTGCCAACCACTCCTATATCTGACTTTGTCTGTGTGTGTGTCCGTCCGTATGTATGTATGTCCAATAAACAAACATTGATGACAACATCAATACGGGGCTCATCAAAGGCACCACTCTCTTCACACAGGGTGTGATTTTTTTTGTTTGCATATTATTGTATTATATTGTTTGTCTTTAAATGTCTCGATGAATTTAATACACAGGACCTTAATGGAAACAAGCCCTGAGGGCTTATCTGGGTTATCCTTTTAGCATTCTTTTGTATACATCTGTAGTGAGGGGTTCATGATTGTTACATTTATAATGGGGACGTGCCCAAAAATAGGGGAACTTGAAAGTGGTTAATGTTGTACCACTATATGACCAAATTAACATCAGATATGCATATTAATGTTTTTTATTTCCCCCTACTCTTCTTGTGTCGACAGCATTCGCAGCGTGATGCAGAAATACCTCGAAGAGAGAGACGAGCTGACGTTTGACAA
This sequence comes from Gymnoscopelus microlampas, assembly GCF_963454915.1. Taxonomy (NCBI): domain Eukaryota; kingdom Metazoa; phylum Chordata; class Actinopteri; order Myctophiformes; family Myctophidae; genus Gymnoscopelus; species Gymnoscopelus microlampas. Next base: position 14,776,332 of record NC_139958.1, read on the forward strand.
AATCTTCAACCAGAAGATTGGTAAGTTTGATCCTTTTCATTAAGACGTTTCATTAACCCTTAAAGATGGGCCTGCTGGATTGTCTTTGGGTCTAAATGTGATAGTGACAGACAGACAGGCTAACATTGAGCATGGTCAGTTTTTTTTTTCAAAAAGGCTTCTTTTCATCACTGTCAGAGTGGGCTTGGTTGGGGGGGGGGGCCCTCTGGCCTTCATCAATGCCTCTGTGGTGATGGATTTGTTTCCATCTTGAATTAGATGTTCATCGTTACAGTATTAAAAAAACATTGTACAAATGTTCATTTGGTTATTTAATTGGTCATTTGTTGCCGTCTGTATACTCCGAAAGCATGCTGTGGATTGACTACTAGAGCCTCCTGTGGCAGGCAGGGTTTGTGCCAGAACGTCTCGTACAAGAGAGCCTGTAGCAACAAATTGCCTGAGCCTGAAATCTCCAATCTTTTCTTGTTGTTTACCTGGAATACGACAAATTTAGACAAATGGAGTGGGTGGTATCTGCCCCCTGATCCAGTTTTTCTTTTTTAGTTTTTGGGTGGAATAAAATGGCATTAACCACTTCTTCTTTTCCTTTCGGCTGTTCCCTTCTGGGGTCGCCACCGTGATTCATCTGCCTCCATCTCACCCTGTCCTCTGCCTCCTCTTCTCTCACAGCAACTAACTTCATGTCCTCTTTCACTATATCCATACATCTCCTCTTTGGTCTTCCCCTAGGCCTCCTGCCTGGCAGTTCCAACCTCAGCATTCTTCTACCGATAGACTCACTAACCCTCCTCTGTACATGTCCAAACCATCTCAGTCTGGCCTCTCTGGCTTTATCTCCAACACATCTAACATGCGCTTTCCCTCTGATGTACCCGTTCCTCATAAACCCTATATATATACTTTGTTGCACGTCAAGTAGCGTAAATAGCAGCTCTACAAGCTCACAGCGAGTTGCAACGAGAGGCAGGCGATGATGATGGTGACCAATGACTGACCATGTCAGATTAGGTGATTATTATAATGCCAGGCAACTCTGCATGTCCTTCTGGTACTTTTAATTCATTGAGGCACGGGCAAAATACACAGGCACGTTTTGGCGTCAAGCCTTCCTCATGCACGCTGAGGAAGGCTTGGCGCCGAAACGCGTCCGTGTATGCTTTCCGTGTCCAAGTATCCAATGGCCTTTCAATTACAATTTACAATGTAGGCATTAAGCAGATGCTCTTATCCAGAGCGACAGTAAGCAAGGTAAACACGAGCATGAAATGCAGAGAGACAGTGTAGTGCCTCAGTAAACTAGGATCACAGGTAAGCCAAGAACCTAGCATCTGTCTAAATAACCTGCTATCTAAATTACATTTTTAACATTGTGGTCAAGAGAAAACAAGCCTAGTAAGTAACAAACATAAGAACAAATGCCCAAGGCATGTGTGCATGGTCGTCATATCTAGGTCAAGTATTAAGGGCTGAGGGTGGAGTCTGAAGAGGTGAAAATTTCCGGTTACGGTCAGAAAATTGGGGGTGAGTCTGCAGTTCTAACTGCAATGGGGAGTTCATTCCACAGTTCGGGAGGGAGAAGGGTTGTCTTGTCTAGGGTGTTTTTAGGGAAGGAAGAAGAGTCTAGGACGTGTGGAGCGTTGTCCAGGGTGTTTTTGGGAAGGGAGAAGAGTCTGGGACGTGCAGAGCGTTGTCCAGTGTGTTTTAGGGAGGGTTCAGACGGCTTTCCTGTGATCTGAGTGAGCGGGAGCTGTTGTAGGGTTAGATCTAGGGGTATGGGGGTGCCATGCCTTTGGTTGCTTTGTAGGCCAACATCAGTGAGCCTATGGCACTGTGTGTTGTGTGACGGAGGGAGTGGGCATGGTGCAGTTAATACGGTGAGAAGCCTGATGGTAGGTATACAGTATAAACATATCAGAACTGTTTGTTCATTTTACGACAATGGCACTATAGACTTTGTTCAAAGAATAGGACAATTCCAAGTTGAAGCCATGTGAGTTTAATACCTTTCCACCTTGTTTCCAATCAAACGCATTTTAATCATACCAAAGAACACATTCAGATGATAGAACATAAATGATGAATGCCAATTCTGTTTGTGGAAACGTTCAAATGAAATCCATATTAGTCTAATTTTTCCTCAGTCAAAGTGGGTGTCAGCCAGCCAGGCAGAACTTGAAAGCACCAGGGGGATGACGTCACATGCACACTTGTTCACGGCTTCCTGACACGTACACTGGCTTCATGTGTCTGTGTGTCATTATGAAGCGTATAGCTATTGTTTACCATAGGCTGTCTTCTTTATGAAGCGTATAGCTATTGTTTACTGTAGGCTACACCAGCCTTTGTACACCATAGTGTACAAATGGAACCAAATGGACCCTTACGGGTCCAACCCATTTGTTTTCTTTGGGGGGGGGGGGAGCATCACCTCCCTTTTTGGTCTTTGGCTCCTCCCCTTTCTTAGTCCACTTCCTCCCGGGTGCTTGCGTGTTAATTCCTAACTAGCAACACTACGTGTTTAAGGAAGTGGTCAAGGCAGTGGCACTGACCACTGAGAGATTACTCCTCGGGGGGAAGAGTTGCGCTGGACAACACATGCACCACACGGTCAGCTGATGGCGCTGTTCTGCACCTGTGTGTTATAAGAAGTGACTCCATAACAGAACTTTTCTCCTGCAGTCTCAGAGGCTTTCTCTCAAGATCATTTTGAGTGAAACGAATGTTTTTGCTACTCCTCCTGGACAACAGGGGCACTGTTGGCTTCAGGCCATCATGGATGCTGCTTTGTGAAGGTTATGCCTCTTCTTCTTCCGACTGTAGAAGGGTGCTGATTGGACAATCATTTCTCTAGGCGGGGTTATGGCTCGGATGCCTTTTGCACCAGAAGGTTTTGCAAACCACACACACATGGTTTGCATGAGCTGCACCACTGTTTCACAACCTGAAGCACAGTTAGCACACCAATAACATTGTTTAAAAAATATGTTTTAAAAATGACTACAAGCTGTGAGATTGTAGATGGGGTATTTGTCATACAGGGCACAATTAGTTACCATGTCTTAAAAACGTGTGTATGTGTGTGTGCACATGTGCATGCGTGCAAGCATGTGTGGAGGGTCTCAGCTTTGTCAGATGTAACAAAGAGAAAAAGGTTACACTATACTATGGCTAGTTGTCTGATACCAATATCGATATCGCCTTGTTTTCAAGTGATTAGAGAAGTCAGTGATGCTGGTGGTGTCATGGTTTGTGAAATGTTCTGCTGCAAAAAGACATGGCCACTTGTGTTTGCATCGAGCCTAATGCTATCCATGGCTGTGTGGTAAAGTGATCCAGGGTTGTTTCCTGCTTGCTCTTGTACTCCCTAACGCTTGATTTTAGTTGCGTCTCTTGCGTGCCGGTGTTGCGCGCTGGAAATAGCGGACCTACAAGCCCACAACGTGTTGTGGTGCGAAGCATTGTGCGCTTGAAGAGCGGCTATTTTTCCGGCTTGCGACAATAAATCAGCGTTGCTACTATGTTCATTGTTTACCTGGTGTCAAAGTTTCCTCTCTTCTTTACCTTATGTATTGACCAGAGCTCATGCTTACACCGCTTATTTAACAATATAATATCTAACGATTTCAGACTTGTAAGTAATGCTGGATAAGAGCATCTGCTAAATGCCTACATGGTAATTGTGCTCCGGCTCCTGGAGTGAGTGAGTGTTCCCATTCTCTGCAGACAGACAAGACAGACAGACAGACACCAGGGGACCACAGCAAGCCCTACAGGCCTCTAACAGTGTTACTTACTCTTCTAGGTCTCATCCTCCCTTAGAGAATCCGCTGCAGTAATTCTCGCTCTCCCTCCTGTATTCAAGATTCAATAAGTTGTATTTGTTTCTAACATATTGTTGGGACTTGTCCCACAGATAGGCCTACATATAACAAAGAAGAAAATAAAATATTAAGCAAGACTATAAAATAGAATGACAGTAATACAAATATAATATATACAGTAGAGCTGTGCATTGGCACTGCCCTCACGATTCAATTCGATTACGATTCACCAGGTAACGATTCGATTCGATTACAATTAACCTTTTAATAATTCGATTCGATTCGATTCGACGATGCATCGCGATAATTCACACTTGTCTATATTATTGTACAACATGGAAACCTTTTCATCAGTCAATACAAGCAGTCAGATATACTGAACGACATATAAATCTGCCTGCTTCTCTGTGCAATTGATTAAAAAACTAAAATTAAATAAATTTAATAAAAAACAACATATTTTCTTTTTCAAAATTGATTATTTTTCGATTAATCGATTATTGACATTTGTGAATCGATTCATAATTGTCCATGTCCGCATTGCGATTAATCGATTATTCGATTATTTTTGACACCACTAATATACAGATATACGACTATACCCTACCCTAATCATAGACAAAAGAGTGCTTTAGCCACTTTTTCGGTAAATAGAAATCCGCCCCTCTTTGAACTCCTGGTTCCAAAATGCTACCGGAAACGACTCCTATTGGCTGCAACCACAGCGAGGGCGGGTCTTCACTCGGAAGAACCAGTAGAAACCCTAGAAACATATCCTTCTTATTTTCTTATTTTTTTTTAGTAAAAGTACAAAAGTATTGGTTTCAAAGTGTACTGTAGGCTGTACAATAGGCTGTTATTAAGTAGTAGTACACCCAAAAAATGACTTATTTTCTATCAATTACACACCCCACAAAGCCTTGAATTCATGGAGATTTTTTTGTTTTTGTCGCATTCTTGAGCCAATGATTTTATGACCGGGTCATCGGTCAGTAGGAGACTCCGCGAGTCATAAAATTATTAGGAATGCGACAAAAACTGAAAGGTCTCCATGAATTCAAGGCTTCATGGGGTGTGTAATTGATTGAAAACAATTCATTTTTTGGGTCCTTTAAGATAAATGCAATTGGGGACATGTAGTAGTAGTAGTAGTAGTAGTAGTAGTAGTAGTAGTAGAAGTAATGTGCAAATGCAGCATACAACAATGTGATCTTGTTCCAGTGGAATAATGTAGTAATATATATTTCCTTTCAACAGAGGCTGAAATGCATAAACTGAAAACATGAAACCTCGGCCTGAACTTGGCCCAGCCCCAGCTTGTAGATTGGCTATTTTTGACCCTCTGTCAGCCAGCCTATGGCTAAAACGATAGTGATAAGTAAAATGAGCAGCTGTGTTAACCCATGTGGACAGGTTAGAACAATGCAGTGCTGTGCTGAGAAACCCAGCATGGCTGGAAGCCACTGCTGCATCATGTGGTGGGAAGAGTGTCACAACAAGGTGTAACGGTGTCAGCGGTACGGTGTCATTCTCTGTTGTACCCGTGATGTAAAACCCTGCATTTGTCATGCAAATCCACTCAGCGTTTGCATGATGGACCTCTACCTCGCCGCTCTCACACTGAAAACGTTAACATGCAAGCTAGAGCGCCTCGCAACACGGTCTGTGTTTGTACAACAGTGGTTCTCAGGCGCTCCGGTGGTGCAGCGGTAAAGTGCCTGGCTCCCCACCACCGGGGGGGGGGTTGAATCCACCGTTGTGCATCCGGCTTTGTCTATGGTCCGTGTTTGGGCAACGGACGCCGGGCGGGGAGGAGGGTGATATTTGTCAACTGCAGGTAATTCCTACGAGTTGGGGGGCGGAGTCTGTCAGCAGGGAGTGTTGGGGGCGGGAGGAGTAGGACGAAGGCTCTACGTCCTCCCGGTGGGGGCTCCTCACTGGCGGGTGAGTCAGTAGGATACAACAGCAGTGACAACACACAGAAATGTGTGTGGGGAGGAATTGATTGGCGTAACGACAACTAAATTGGGGAGAAAAGGGGGTATATCCGCAAAAGCGGTTCTCAAGCACAGCTATTTTTGTACATGTTTGAAGATGTGCGCCTATAATGACATGCCCAAACATAAGGAGGCCGGGTCCTATAATGACATGCCCAAACATAAGGAGGCCGGGTCCTATAATGACATGAACAAACATAAGGAGGCCGGGGTCCTATAATGACATGGCCAAACATAAGGAGGCCGGGTCCTATAATGACATGAACAAACATAAGGAGGCCGGGGTTCTATAATGACATGGCCAAACATAAGGAGGCCGGGGTCCTATAATGACATGGCCAAACATAAGGAGGCCGGGGTCCTATAATGACATGGCCAAACATAAGGAGGCCGGGGTCCTATAATGACACGTCCAAACATAAGGAGGCGGGGTCCTATAATGACATGACCAAACATAAGGAGGCAGGGTCCTATAATGACACGTCCAAACATAAGGAGGCGGGGGTCCTATAATGACATGAACAAACATAAGGAGGCTGGGGTCCTATAATGACATGTCCAAACATAAGGAGGCGGGGGTCCTATAATGACATGAACAAACATAAGGAGGCTGGGGTCCTATAATGACATGTCCAAACATAAGGAGGCCGGGTCCAAAGTGTCAAGTGCTCAATTTCCTGTCAGCAGGCAGACGACACTCAGACAACGGCAGCAGCCAAAGGAAGAGATTAGATCAGTGGTTCTCAAACCTTTTCAGGTCAAGTACCCCTAAATGAATGCGGATTTGGTCGCGGACCCCCATCTGAAAAGAGTTTTTTACACCAGATGTGGTGTAAAAAATGTAAAAAATATTCAAACATTTTCAAAGAATATCAAGATTTTTGGAAAATAGCTGACGTATGTAGGGCCCTGGGGGTCCCCGAACCCCACTTTGGGAACCCCTGCATTAGACCACGGACCACCATAACTCTGAGAGTGTACAAATGGAACCAAATGGACCCGTAAGGGTGCATTTGGTTCCGTTGTGAGCTTGTGAGCTTGTAGATCGGCTATTTCCGATGTATTACGGGTAAAAGGGGTTTAACTGATCTAGGCGCTATATTAACTAATTTTGCCGGGGACCCCCTCCTCAAGGACCCGTGGGGGTCTCCGGCGCCCACTTGAAGAAGCGCAGTTCTAGGAGAAAACATAATGAGACGCTGGGAGCTGCTAATGAGCACATATTGGTCTGTTTGGTCTTAATGTTTTTTTCCTAGGCAGGTTGCAGCACTATAAAAATTGACACATTCAGACGGATTGCTTGTTTGTTGGAATCACAATTAAATTGTGTAACGGTGAGAGAGACCTTTTTAATACTGAGGAAATGTACCGAGGAAAGGAACATTGGAGCTGGGGGACTTGAAAGAAAAGAAAGGTAGAACGGAGATGAACCGTTCACTTCAGAGCAAGGTTATTATGGTTCATTAAAACTAATTAAAAATGCAAAGTCTAATGTTGCTTCAGGGATATGCCACGGGAGGGGGGCTACTGTAGAGTTGGTTTTAGGGTTTATGGGATCCTTCAGGATTTTAATCATTATGGTTCTTTAACGATTCCCTCTTAACGTTCTGATTCCTTAAAGGGCAAGACCATTTTGGGTTTGGTTGTGTAGTTACCTTGCCCTGATGATACTCCAAAGGTGGACAACAAATCAAAAATAATTGCTCCATTGATTAGAAATTGACGATTCAAAATATGCTCCTCATTGACTTACATTGTCTCATCTCTCATTTTACTATTTGAAGATCCGGATCCGCGGATCCAGTCCGGGTTTTCTTCCTAATAAAAATAGCAAAATCAACAGGAAGTTAACATTTGTATTAAAAAAACAAACAGTACTGGATTTGGTGATGTTCATTATTGTCTGAATCAGCTTTGTTTATGTTCGTCTACGTGCAAAAAGAGTGACTTTGAAAGTTTCACCGCACAATGTAAGTCAACGAGGAGCATATTCTGAATTCTCAATTTCTAATCAATGGAGCAATTATTTTGTATTTCTTGTCCACCTTTGGAGTTACATCATGGCAAGGTAACTAACTACACAACCCAAACCTCTACCAAAGTGGCCTTTCCCTTTAACATTATCATTATGACAACCTAACCTTAGCATGGGGACATTCTCCTTGGAATGGTAGAAGAGTAAAGGATGGCATGCATCCTGCTCAGACCTATTTGGAATGCTCAGTAAATACAGGAAAAAAGGATGCAAGCGAGAGAGAGGACGTCATAGAGAGAGAGGGGACATCATGGTGAGAGAGGGGACATCATAGAGAGAGAGGGGACATCATGGTGAGAGAGGGGACATCATGGTGAGAGAGGGGACATCATAGAGAGAGAGGGGACTTCAGGGGACGTCATAGTGGGAGAGGGGACATCATTCAGAGAGAGGGGACATGATACAGAGAGAGGGGACATCATACAGAGAGAGGGGACATCATACAAAGAGAGGGGACATCATACAGAGAGAGGGGACATCATACAGAGAGAGGGGGCATCATACAAAGAGAGGGGGCATCATACAGAGAGAGGGGACATCATACAGAGAGAGGGGACATCATACAGAGAGAGGGGGCATCATACAGAGAGAGGGGACATCATACAGAGAGAGGGGACATCATACAGAGAGAGGGGACATCATAGGCCAGATGGCTTGTGTTCAGAGCCTGTGTCTTTGTGGTACAGACTCCACACTGAAACAACACCTACTTGACATTTCTCTCATAGAATCTCTTAACTATACCAACATTGCTCTTGTGAAGTAGTTCTGTTCATATCGGTAGTTTATAAAGATGCCTGTCTCTTCAACATTGTACCTGCTGATGCACACATACGAGAGAGAGAGAGGGAGAGAGAGAGAGAGACGGACTGACACACACACAAGAAGATATCAATAAATTGTCCGACATGACACCATACACACTGCACACCTCTGACAGGGGAACATGTGTGCACATGCACGGTTCAATGGTGTCTCATTGTGAAGGTTATGTAAGCACATTGTTTACATAAGGTACATTAGTCAACTATGACCGACCACACCATCAAATGTTACACTAGACTTAAATTAAAAATAGAAGTTTCCGGTAAAGGCCTTTTTAAGAGATGCTACCACGCTCCCCTTTAACCTATCAAAGGTTAATCGGTTCGTCCTTGACCATAGAAGTCAGTTTCCCAAGATATCCTGAACATTTTGAGATACACGTTTCTCTCTGTATGTATCTACATTGAGGCTGGTCTCGGTATGTATCTACATTGAGGCTGGTCTCTCTCTGTATGTATCTACATTGAGGCTGGTCTCTGTCTCGGTATGTATCTACATTGAGGCTGGTCTCTGTCTATGTATCTACATTGAGGCTGGTCTCCCTCTCTTCTCTGTATGTATCAGGATTGTGAGGCATATTCTTCAGTGCTTTGCAGCCTTCATTTAGCTTACAGTTGCCTAGTAACTGAAGACATCGCCGGTGACAAAGGGATACAAGCCGGGTCAGTTGACCCATAAGTTGTGATAAACCAGGCTGTGTTGGACGCTTCACGTTGCCTTCAATTTGAAACCACACATTTTGTGTCACAAACAAACCACCCAATTTTCTGTGTGACGTACGCTCACCTGTCATAGGTCCTAGTTTTATAAATAATCAATGTTGCACATTCGTGGCTGCACTTGTTCATGCCATGTTGATATAGCCGTGGAAACTAGGAAGCCTCAGAAAGACAATTTCTGAGACACTATAGTAATAAACATTGTAGTAAAAAAAACAAATTACATTTATTTGTGATTAAATGATATACCGTAGTAGAGAAAAGCACCCTTTGTGTGTTTGGCCCCTTTCCTATCTGAAAGCTTCCCCAACACTCCTGGCCCTCCTTTGAGGATAATGTATGATCATGTATATTGTATACATACGATTAATCGATTCATTCTCATAATAATAATGACAACAGTATCAGAATAATCCAACATGATTTTGGTCATGCATTGCACGTCCCAATTGTTAGGCTTGTAAGGGACAGCGCTGATGAAAATCCGTATCTCCTACATTACATGAGTTTAGAAGCTTAGATATTTAGTGCACAATTTAGTCAGTGTACGCACACACACACGCGCACACACCCTAGCATCCCTTTTCTGACCACGTGAACCCTAGCATCCCTATTCTGGGCATCCTGTGAATATGGGCAATCTACAGGTGACATCGCAAGTATAATCTTTTTAAATCCCCAAAATATTATTGATTATTAGTATAATAGATTAAATGGACTAGTTTGATTAACCGTTGACACCCTTGCTTGTATTCCTCTCCTTAAACCTCCCCTCCTCTCCATTTCACTTCTTCTCCTCTGCTCTCATCACCTGTTTTATTCTTCCTTTAATCAATTTCATTTCTCTCCCCGTCGACGATAAAAAAAAAAAAACACACACACGCACAAAAAAAAAACACACACACCGCACAGGAGTTCTGGTCAGGTTGCCGTGGCAACTGCTAGTTGCTAAGCAACGCACAACTCTCCGTCATCCATTCCTGAAGTCTGACAGATGGAGAGAAAGAATGCCAAGGAAAAGAACGAGAGAGAGAGAGAGACAGAGAGAGAGAACAAGAGAAAGAGAGAGGGAGACAGAAACAAGAGCGAGAGCATTTAGAGAGACAGAAGGAAGAGAAGGGGGGAGAGAGAGAGAAGAGGGAGAGCGTTTAGAGAGACAGAAGGAAGAAAGGAATGAAGGGAGGGAGAGAGCACTTGTAAATAAAGTAATCAGCATATCATTCTCCATCCCTCCTTTTGTATCAAGTATCATTATGGCTGGTGATTCTCAAACCTTTCCATGTGAAGGACCCCCAGATTGATATGTATTTGGCCGCGGACCCCCATCTGAAAATGTTTGTGCCAGGGGACCCCCTGAAGAGAAGATTTGTGTTAACAAAAAAATCCAACCCTAACCTCACAAACACTATGCTTGCCTAACCCTAACCTCAAAACCACGCCCACCTGGGCAAAACACCGGGAAAAGAGAGAGTCCGGGTCCCCCTGCTGCTGGGGGGTCCGCGGCTAGATGTAAAGTTTGGGGTCCGTCCTTGACATGAAAACGTTTGAGGAGCGAAGCACCACTTTATGGAGTGGACAGCATACGTATCCCAGCCTTGGTGTTCTGTACTTGATATTGTTCACACGTGCGTCGTGTTCATCTATGCATGATGCCACGGCCCTGGGGATCACCGACCCACTACGGGGAATTCACTCTCATTAACTAGTAAGATTGTTTGCAAGCTTTAAGTGTTGAGGGGAAATAATGGTGTTTGTGTGTGTGTGATTGTGTTACTATACTTGTGAGGGCCAGATGAGTCCCCACAAGCATTGTAGAATTTGAGAAATAGACATTGAGAAATGCTTGTTTTATGGTTGAAAAAAATACTTTTAGCGACGGCTTAGCAATTAGTAAAAGTCTGTGTGTGTGTGTGTGTGTGTGTGTGTGTGTGTGTGTGAGCGCACGCACAAACGCACGCACCCACACGCGCACACACACACACACACACACAGGCGTCCAGTAAAGTGTGATGGATTGTCATGTGTGTGTGTGCTCAGGCAGACTGGTGCATTAATTGGCCAGTCAAGCACATCATTTCCTCTCTGTGAGACTGACTGGAAGGAAGGACAGAGGGAGGGGCCCTGATGATGTTAACAGAGAAAGAGGATACTGATGCTTTGATGTGATGGAGAATTGATCTCCACACACGGTCATGACGATCACAGTTCTCGTACACTACGCAGCATATATATACTTTGATTGATTTGATACAAGTTTGAAAAAAAGCAGTTCAAAAAGCTATGCCGATCGGATAACACAAACAGTGTAGGCATTTAGCAGACGCTCTTTAACCAGAGCAACTTACAATAAGCAAGGTAAACACATACATAGAATGCAGAGAGACAGTGTAGTTCCTCAGTAAACTAGGATCACAGGTAAACCAAGAACCTAGTAGCATCAGTTTTTATCATCGTTTTATCTATCTATCGATATAACAGTTTTAACATTGTGGTCGAGCAGATTCTCGAGGCGCATTTAGGAACGCCTTACTGTAACTGCTTACACCCTATACACAAGGGGTCTATCCATCCTCCCCCTCCTTTTTTCCCTCTACACCAAATCTCTTTGCCAAAAAATAGCTGAGCTTAATATAGATCTTCCCAGAATAGTTGGGGGACATCAAGTTACAGGAGGTTAACTTGTTGTGGAGGCTGTAAACAAGAAGTTGTTTGAGGATCAGCTGACTGTGTGCAAACTGCAGTGACAGGCCTGCAGACAGTTTTACCTCCATCTGTATCACTCTATATCGATTCTGTCTCGCTTTGCTGGCTGGCGCTTTTCTGGCTGTGGGCTCCCTGGCATCAGCTGTGTGGTGTGTTTATCAACTCTTCTTCTTCACCGGCCGTGGGTTTCTCTCTCACATATTCACACTAGACTGTTTATCTGTATGCCTTTGTTTGGGCCCGGTTCATGTGTTTTTTTCCTTGTAAGTTTAGAAGTGTAGATAATGTACAGACTCCACACCACTGTGACCGTATCAGAATCTAACAATATTTAGATTGTCCAAGATTTAGATTGTCCAATATTTGGATTGCTTCGGCTAGCCATCTATAAGTGTGTGTGTGTGTGTGTGTGTGTGTGTGTGTGTGTGTGTGTGTGTGTCCGGAGATAATCTTGCAAACCACCAGACCAATCAGCTCTAAATGTCTTGTGCACACAGTCACTGCCGGTAGACTAACGTTGCGCCTCCACAAATTTCTTTATACATAATGTATGTTTTATGCTTTTTCTTAATATGTAACTTTCATAACGGAATTCAAGGCAGCTCTGATCGGGGCTGAAACGAGTGATGTCATAGACTACTGATGTCATAGACTGGAGCCAGGCCGTTCCTCTGTTAATCCTGAGATTCACGATTCAATCTTTGTTTTTAAATATTATTAATAACGATCACCTCTGAACTGTAGCTGTTTCATCACTGTCAACCTAGTGCCACTGTTCTGGGCACTGTTCTAGCTTGTAGATCGGCTACTTGTTGTGTGAGCTTGTAGATCGACTAATTGTTGCCGTACGATGCCATCGTACGATGAACTCGGGTTTAAGTGGTTAATGAATACACAGCAAAGAGTCAACAGTGCTATCATACTGCTATCACTCACATTAAGTTATTTGTACATTTGTCGTGTTTACAATGCTGACGGAAGACCTGTGAGCTTGTAGATCTGCTATTTTTGAATGGCCAATGTATAAATGGATGAAGTGGTTAAAATGACTGATGCTATATTAACACATTTACCGGGGGACCCCCTGGAACCCCCCTCAACTGCTATAGAAGTTGACATACTGTATAGCAGTGTCCATAAGTTGAATGAAGCTCTCTACGCTCAGGGACAGTGTTGCCATGTCTGCTTATTGTAAGTGACTTTGGCCTTGTTTTTCTGTGAAGTCGGCTTGTAAATATTGGTTAGGTAGTTTGCGGGTTGCTGTTCTTTGGGCTTGCTTTCTTTGGGCTTGCTGTCTAAATGTTGTTTAAACCAGTGGTTCTAAGACATTCGCATGTCAAGGACCCCACCAAATTATAATATGTATGTATGTGGCCACAGATCCACATCTGAGGCCAGGGAGCTACCCCCCAATGCCATACAAGATTTGTCTTGTTAAAATGCTTCAAATATCTTCCCAATATTTCTTTTTTTTCCTCTTCAAGATTTCTTTATAATAATAATGTCTCAAATGTATATTGCGCCTTTTTTATAATAATAATGTCTCAAATGTATATTGCGCCTTTTCTAAGTACCCAAATATGCTTGAACAGAGCCGATCTACAAGCTTGTATGAGCTTGTAGATTTGGCTATTTTCAAATAGCCTATGTATAATAGGGTTCAAGTGGTAAGACTGATTTTGATGCTGTATTTAACTCATTTTGCTCTGTGTGTGTGTGTGTGTGTGTATGTGATCATGCTGCCAATAGTCACTTCTTCTGAGCTTGTTGATCGCTTGTTTCTCTCACAGAATCTGGCAACACTGCTCAGGGAGCATGGTCAGTATAGCCAGCAGTCTTTAAAGTAAACACACACTCAGAAGGTTTTTCCAGGGCCACATCCGTTCTGTCATTTGTTTAAGTTCTTCTGACAGTCTTTGTGGGGAAGATAAAGTTTCTCTCAACTTATATAAGTTTTGATGCTAGTAACAGTTACCAATGTACTTTTAGGAAGAGGATATCCATTACTGTTTGAAATTACACCATTTATTGAATAAAGTAATCTTGAATGACGATGCACTCAGCTAAAAGCATGTAGCAATTCATAATTTCAGTCATTTGGATTCTATGGAAGTCAGCATGTCTTCTATGGAAGCGTGTCATGATTGCGCTAGCGAGCTTGTAGATCGTCTGTTTTCGGCAGTTAGTTCTGTTAACCAATTTAATCCGGGAACGCGTCTCTGTCATTTTAGATTTCTTTGGCTATTAAAAAGCAGATATACAAGCTCATAGCACGGCATCGAGTTGCCGCGCTATGAGCTTATAGATCTGCAATAGTTTTTTTAAATCGTGAACATTTTTAATTCTATAAATGTTGTCTAAAACTGTTTTTTTAAATGTGTATATATATTAGTGGTTCTCAAACTTGTACATGTCAAGGACCCCCAAAATTACATGTATTTGGCCGCGGACCCCCATCTCAAAATATTTTGTTCCAGGGACCCCAAGAAGCAAAGATTTGAATTAAAGATGTTCGCTTTAAAAAATATATATTCAAAGATTTGCACACATTTTCAAGATTGTGCTGCTCACTTGTCATGCATTGAAGGAAGCATAAGCTCAGTTCGGGGCTCTCCCCAGGCTGGCAGAGGAGGAGTAGCGCCCAGGATCACACCGTAGGCATCGGCACTAGGGTGAAAAAATGTGTTGCGAAATTGTGGGATAAAAATGTAAAAAAATAACCCAGGTTTACAACCATAACACCTGAACTCCATAATTATGCATATTGTGCTAATTGATTAGGAGACAGTGCTAATGTGTTTGTGTGTGTGTGTGTGTGTGTGTGTGTTTGTGGGGGGAAATGCTGTTTCACAAATCACAGATTAGGACTTGGCCTCGTAACACAATATTTCAGTCGTGAGTTTTTATTTTGCTTTCATCCATGCTGTGTGCCTATAGGAGTGTCAAGTCAGAATGTACAATCAACCAATTAGCAGCTCAGCAGTTGGAGTGTGTCCACCCTGAGACTGAGAGGTCAGGGTTCGATCCCCCTGTCCGGGTCATCATACCAAAGACTATAAAAATGGTCCCAATGCCTCCATGCTTGGCACTCAGCATCAAGGATTGATGGATTGGGGGTCAGTCCCTGTGACATGCTGTACTAGCATCAAGTCCAGGGAGGGTACTTGTACATATGAAAACGGTAGCGCACGCACATCCGTTGGCCCAGGTGCTTAGCCCATTGAGACCTGAAGCCGATTCTACAGGTCTCCTAAATCCCAACAGTTTTCTGAAAAACATATGTTTCTATATCAGTGGTGTTCATGTCAAGGACCCCCAAAATGATATGTATTTGGCCGCGGACCCCCATCAAAATATTTTGTTCCAGGAACCCCCCAGAAGTAACGATTTGAGTTATAAATGTTCGCTTTAAAAATATATATATTCAAAGATTTGCACACATTTTCACGATTTTTCAAAAATAGCAGATCTACAAGCTCGTAGCGCGGCACTCGGTGCCGCGCTATGAGCTTGTATATCTGATATTTTTGAATAGCCCAAAGTGTAAAATAATGCTTTTTAGCTCAAGTCTAAAAATGACACAGTTCCAGGTCTTAATGGGTTAGACAAACAAAGTATAATAAAAAAGAATAAAGTCTGCACACTGGTGGTTGCAAAAAGCTCCAGAATTTATTGCTCGACGTCAACGTTTCGGCCTGTTCAGACCTTCATCAGGACACATGTCCTGATGAAGGTCTGAACAGGCCGAAACGTTCAGATAATTGTGTAATCATTGTGGTTCACATGGCTAGGCAACCGTTGGTTCCCAAGGCTTGCTTACTACTAACGGACCAGTCGAGAAGATCCCCTGTTCACGCATCTGTTGGCCAATTTGATTTTTTTTAAACATGCCTGTCTTGAATTATGTCTAAATGTTTTGTCAATAAAAAGATGTTCCCGTGTGCCAGTAGTGTGCAACAGTAGACGAGTGAGAATGTTTTTGGATCCGTTTTGGGTAAATGCTTTTCTAGACCTCTCCAACTTTTCAGTGTGTAGAAATGTTAACCCGTTCAATCCGGGAACGCGTCTGCAAAATGTCTTCTAAATCCTAAAACAGTTTTCTATAATATCAGTGGACCTCAAACTTATTTCATGTCAAGGGACCCCCCAAAATGATATGTATTTGGTCGCGGACCCCCATCTCAAAATATTTTGTTCCAGGGACCCCCCAGAAGCAAAGATTTGAGTTACAAATGTTCGCTTATCAAAGATTTGCACACATTTTCACGATTTCCCCAAAAATAGCAGATCTACAAGCTCATAGAGTGCCGGGCTATGACCTTGTAGATCTGCTATTTTTGAATAGCCCAAAGTATAAATTAATGGTTATAGTTTAAAATCTCAAGTGACACAGATGCGTTTCCGTATTGAATGGGTTAATGGAGCAAGGCGGCAGCAGCAGCAGCAGCAGCAGCACAGTGCCCTTTGGGGAGACATAACCAGAGCCTTAGTTTAGTCGAACCAGGACTTTGCTGAAGTTCGCATCGCTGCAGCAGGGCCATCCGTCAGGGGGAAACAGGGCTCTGCCTCACATTGTGGTTACTCAGCTGCTTTTGGGACAGCAGTGAGAGTTAATGCCCAACTCGCTGTGCTTTTGCAGTGCGGGCACGTTATAGACTGTGTACTTCTTTAACCACTTCAGCCCAATATGACAAATGGCAAACAAGATATACAAGCTCATTGACTTACATTGTACGGTTACACAGCTCTCAAGGTCACTCTTTTAGCCCCGTAAACAAACACAAACAAAACTGATTCAGACAATAGAGCAGCATCACCAAACCCAGTGCTGTTTTTAAAAAAGAAATGACAAATGTCAACTTCCTGTTGATTTTGCTATTTCCATTAGGAATAAAACCCGGACTGGATCCGCGGATCTGGATCTTCAAATAGTAAAATCTGCAGGAAGTTTGTTTTACGGGCTAAAAGAGTGTCTTTGAGAGCTGTAAACGCAATGTAAGTCAACGAGGAGCATATTTTGAATGATCAATTTCTAATCAATGCAGCAATTATTTTCGATTTCTTGTCCACCTTTTGGAGTTACATCATGGCAAGGTTACACAACCCAAACCTTTACCAAAGTGTTCTTGCCCTTTAAGCCCAATATAGCTATGATATATATATATATATATATATACACATACGACAAATAGCTAAAAAGATCTGCAAGCTTGTAGATCTGCCTTTTTTTTTTTACAACAATGACATGCCCAAATTAGGGACACGCCAGCGGGGTTAAAAAAGGTTAAATCCTTAATCTAGTGACTCCTCCTGCTATATGCTTGAGCTCTAGTCTACACACGACCACGCGTTAATGAATGCAGCACGAACAGTCTGCACAGCCAGGAAACTGCTGTTGGAGTGAAAGTGAAAGTGTGGAAAGAAGTTGTCTGCCTGTCGGTCGGTGGTCTGACTGTGCGTGTCAAAACGTGCCCCCTGTGAACCTCTTAATTACGCCGTAATTGTTATTTTGAAGCACTTTTGTACTTTGTTACAGATTGTTATCGCATGGATTAAAGTTCTCAGTCGCCACGAATGATCTCAGTTATTTGGATTCCCATGCAAGTTCAGCATGTCTTCTATGTCGGTGGTTCTCAAAGTGGGGTCTGAGGACCCCACCCCACCAGGGGTCCTTGAGGGGGGTTCCAGGGGTTCCCCAGATAAATGATGGATAGTTGGGAACCAAATGGACCCTTATGTTGCTGTAACTCTTGAGAGTGTACAAATGGAACCAAATGGACCCTTACGGGTCCATTTGGTTCCATTTGTACACTCTCAGAGTTATGGTGGTCCATGGTCTAATGCATGGGTTCTCAAAGTGGGGTCCGGCCGGGGACCCCCAGGGCCCTATATACACGTCAGCCATTTTCAAACAATCTTGATATCATTTGAAAATGTTTGGACATTTTTGACATTTTTAACACCACAAAATATGGGGTCCCTGGCACACAATCTTTTCAGATATCCCGTCCGTGGCCAAATACACATTAATTTAGGGGTTCTTGGCATGAAAAAATTGAGAACCACTGTTCTATGGAAGCGTGTCACCCAATGAAAATCGGCGCTGAGTTCTTTGAAGTGATTTGGTGAGATTTAATTTTAGCTTTAATCCATGTTATTCTGAAGCACCTTTAGTATTTATAGGTGAAGATTTATTTATTTTCATTACATTTTTTTTAAGTAGCCCATCTACATGCTCACAACACCGAGCATGTACTGTAGATTTAGCTATTCTCACATATTTATCTGTGGAACTGAGACAAGCTAAACTTGTTCGCCTCAACTCCTACAGTTCCAAGTGCTTGTCAGGGTGGGTGGGGGTCGTGGTGGCCTGAAAGGTTTGAGAACCACTGCTCTAGCACGTGTGAACCAACCAGCAGCCATTCAGCCTGCATAGTGCAGCTTCACGCATTGTGGTTTCTGTGTGGCTTTGTTCTCAAACTGCACACCCAGTCAGTGCCATAGTGTCTAGCATTTCCGGGGGCCCTGTGTGTTTGTGTGTGTGTGTGTGTGTGTGTGTGTGTGTGTGCATGAGATGTGTGCACAGTGCAGTTGAGATGTTTCCTGACTGTCCAATCCCAGCGTTCACAGAGTTCATCCATCCACAGCGTCTGTACATCAGTGTTGATTTTGACAACAAAATGTGACATTTAGTCATAATCTTTTGACTTTAGTTTTTTTTTTGTATTTTAGTCATCTGAAATGTTTTAGTTTTAGTCAACTAAATCTGAAAATCTACTGTTGATTTAGTCGACCATCATTTATTTTGGAGGGCCGTTTTGCTGTCGTAATGCGTCATTTATACCTAGCTGCATGCCGAAAATAGCGGATCTACAAGCTCACAACGCGTCGCGCTGCGACACGTTGTGAGCTTGTAGATCGGCTATTTTCGGAGCGTGACACCCGTGAGCAACCAAGCATAAAACGACTTATCTTAGTTCTACTGGATCTTTTCTCCACTAGTATTTGTCTAGTTTTTGTCCACTAACATTTTGTCTAGTTTTTATTTGTTGACAAAATTGTCAGTATGTTTAGTTTTTTATTTCGTTTTCATCAGTGAAAAGATATTTTACATCAATGCATCATGAGTAGGGCTTGTTTACACTCAGCGCCGGTCCTCAACCTGTGGCCCACGGCGCCGCTGGTGGGCCGTGATCATATCACAAGCGGGCCCTTGTCATACGTCATAAAAAAGACTATATATACAAATGGCTTTGCACTCGGCAGCATGGAGGGGCTGTGCGACATACTAGTGTCATGTCCAGGGGGTGTACTTGTACATCAAGCTGCCTCACATGCTACAGGAACCCTATGGGCCACATGGCTCTGTCTGGAACCATTGCTTCCCAAGGCTACTTAACCCTTTAAATCCAGGAATGCATCTGTGTCATTTTAGATTTTAGCTTTAACCATTATTTTATCCCAAGTCGTGAAAATGTGTGCAAATCTTCTCGGAGGGTCCCTGTAACAAAACATTTTGAGATGGGGGTCCGCGGCCAAATACAATACAAACGGCATCTTGCTATATCAGTGGTGCTCCAACTTTTCCATGTCAAGGACCCCCAAAATGATATGTATTTGGCCGCGGACCCGCATCTCAAAATATGTCGTTCCAGGGACGCCCAGAAGCACAGATCCGAGTTAAAAAGGTTTGCTTTAAAACATATATATTCAAAGATTTGCATAAGATTTTCCACGTTTTTTTTTTTTTTTTTTTTTTTAGATCTACAAGCTCATAGTGCCGTGCTATGAGCTTGTAGATCTGCTATTTTTTAATAGCCCAAATGACACAGATGCTTTCCCGGTCTAAAAGGGTTAAGAGGACTTTAAGCCCACAACGTCACGCTACCCCCCCCCCCTCTCCCCCCTATAGTAATGTTAAGTATGTAAGCTGCTGCTGTTAAGCGGATGCTAATACTTCATATTTATTTGGTTTTCAGGCAAAACAGTGAGGGCATGAATAACAACACAGAGATTTTAAAAACAACTAAAAGCAAGAGTGAATAATTAGGTCTTGAGCTGTGCTTTAAAGCTATCCACAGAGACTGCCTGTCTTGGGTGTAATGGGAGTTTATTGGGAGACTATAGCTTGGCGATTAGAACAGGTTCCTCTGTAAAAGCTCTTAGGGATAGATAGTGGAGCGCTTGTTTTTATGTACTGTATGTTACTGTCATTCATTTTGTATTGTAAAGTGTTTTTAACTTATTGTTGCTTGTGAGAGGAACCACAATGGACAATAAGTCTTAGGAGTTTGTTGTGTTTATCCTCGAACTGCTGTAACCCTGTGGTTTTATTGCGTTTCAAATCAAATTTAAAGATATAGAAATTATCTTTTACTTTTTTTTAAAAACTGTTTGTATTAATATGCATAACGTGTCAATTTCTAATACATTTAGTGTCTTGACTCTTGCACCCAGCATATAGAAGTTTTTTTTTAAACAATATATTTATTGGCATTTTCAAGTATATATAACACAACAATATGGCATTTGTAGTAAATGTCTATAACAAATCAACAAACAAAAACAGAGCAAAAAGACATCACATAGCAATCATACATATACATAACATCTGGCATCCAAAAACAAAAAATAAAAATGTTACAAACATTAAAAAAAAAAAAAACCCAGCATATAGAAGTTATCCTTTTTTATAGTAACTATAAGCAATTTTACAGTACTTTATTGGCATTTCTTTGCCAGTTATTTACTGTACATTTTACAGTCAATTCATTACAGTGTAGCTAATAGATGTAATCACATAAACTGACACAAGTATCTGTGGGAAAAGATTGATTGTTTTTTTACAACTGGATACGTTTAATCCTTCTTGCACTGTGCTGTTATGAATAGCCTTTCTCTTCCTGGAAAGTTAGCATGCTGAAATAGAAGCCATATGTTCTTGTATAAAACAACAAAACAACACCAACAACAACATTGAAATCTTGCATGAAATTGCAGGAAAGGTAGGAAACCTACCTACCGATGGTAGGTAGGTTTCCGAACTGTCCACAGCCCTCCTCTGAGACAGAACAGCGAGTAGACAGAAACGGTGCCACCTTATAATGAGCATCATTGAGGACCCATTATGATGAAGATAGGGTTGAAAATGGTTGAAGTGCTCCTTTTTAAAGCATGTTGTGAAAACGGCTCAATTTTCCCATTAGTTGCGACACACTGGCATGCAGCTAAGTTTAGATGTGGCTCAAAGTTCACAAAGAGAGAATAAATGACAGAGAGGGCGAAAATTGTATTGCGGTGTGTGCGTGTGTGTGCGTACGTGCGCGTGTCGCTCCACAGTCCACGCACATCCCAGACTCTTCTCCCTTCTGGCTCCTACGCTGTGGAACAAACTCCCCATCAGGCCCGGATTGGCCGTCGGGAGGACCGGGACTATTCCCGGTGGCCTGCCCTCTAGTGGCCTGCCTGAAAAAAAAAAAGGCCAGCCTTCCACAGCCAGCGCGGCGCTTAAGTGATGCAGCAAAAAAAAATCTCTCCTAAGCTCAGGCCAGGCCAACCACAGTCAATTTCAATTCAATGCAGTCAGTGTTGCTTGCAGCTCAGTGTTGCTTGCAGCTCAGTGCAGCTGCGGGCCTCCCCCCTACCTTTAACCCCCAAAAAGGCCCCCCTTTTGTAAGGCCCCCCAAAAAAAGGGCCCCCCAAAAAAAACGCCGCAGGGTGGCCTGGGTGGGCGTGTATCTCCCGGCCAGATTTGGAGTCCCACTCCGGCCCTGCTCCCCATTGCAGTTAGAACTGCAGACTCACTCCCAATTTTCAGACTCCACCTTTAGCCCGTAGCACTTGACCTTGCCTTGACGCCCATGCAGTCTTATGCAAAAGGTTTTCATTTAGATAGATACAGCATGTTATTTAGACAGGTTCCAGGTTCATTTGTTGACCTGGCATCCTATAGTATCACTTTGTATAGTTTCAATGCACACTTATTTGATATTATACCGTTTAGACTGATCCTAGATTACTGAGGCACTACGCTGTCTCAGCATTTGATGCATGCGTTTACCTTGCTTTATTGTAAGTCGCTCTGGATAAGAGCGTCTGTTAAATGCCAAAATTGTAAATTATGTGTGTGTGCGTGTTTGTGTGTGTGTGTGTGTGTATGCGTGTGTGTACAGTGAACACGCCGCACACCACAGGGCCAGTAGTCAGTAATCAATTGAGAGTGTGTGGAGCGCAGCAGAAGATGGGAGCCATTGTTGAAATGACCCGGCCGACCGGGTTATTTTTAGAGCGTTCAGGTGATCTCACTAATCAGCCGAGGCACAGAGCAGCTCATGTCTGATTGTGTGTGTGTGTGTGTGTGTGTGTGTGTGTGTGTGACTGTGTACAGTGCTGAAGTGTCCTTCCATTAAGGTTAAATCCCTGACTCTTGGTGATCTAACGGCTTGATTTATAAATGGCCACGCGCCGGTCGGTGTCTCTCACCAAAAATACCACATCTGAAAGCTAAGAGCGTCTGCTAAATGCCTAAATTGTAAATGTACTTAGCTCCTTCCCTGCAGTGGAGTGTGTCTACATTATTTGTGGAGGAGCAGCGGCAGTGACTCCAGTTAGCAGAGGAAATGCTCCGTGAGGTCTGTTAGGTCTGATAACACTCAGAGGGAACACATGAACATGGATGATAGCAGATGATCTCAATAATAACAAACCGTTGGCAACAGAAAAGAAACGCAGGCTGATGAGCTAAAAAAGAAGCAGATACTGTATAAGTAATACAAAAACATCTTGTCATCCTCTTTTCATCCACTGGGTCTGTTCTCCAGGCCCTTGGGTTTCAGGCTGGGGTGGTGATCCAGTCAGGATGGGATCTAATAAGATCCCATCCTGACTGGATCACCAGCACTGATTCGGAATTAGTGCCACTGAAATAGAATAGCTAATAGCTCTTCTATTTCAGTGGCACTAATTCCAAATCGCTAATCAGGTAACACCACAGGTCAGGGCAGACGTGCGCAATGACCATACTTAACCCCTTGAACTCTTATATGGTTGACCGGAGTCCCTCAGGGCTCTGTACTTGTGTATTTTCTGTTATTGTGGGGAAAGCTTTAGCTGAAAATACCCTGGCGATATGCTATTTTCCTGCGAAAGCTTTCCCCAAAATACGGATGCAACCATTTGAGCCTGTTATACTTCGTATAAAAAGCTGATTTACAAGCGTGATGCACTGTGAGCTTGTAGATTGGCTATTTTCGTGAAAAACATTTAAAATTGTACCTATAATGATGTGCCCAACATAGAGGAACGGGTAGGTTGAAAGTGGGCTGAGTGCCATAGACTGTAAAGAAATGATGGTCAAAGGGAACGGTGGCGTCACCTATTGGTTTCTACACAGACCTCGTTTTGAAGCCACTTCTTCGGCGAATTCAAATCCACCGTCTTGGAACAAATCCCCATTGTAATCAATGGCGTGGAAATGGTTCTGCAGCCAGCAGGGAGGGGGGAAATAGCGACACCTGCTAGGCCATTAATGAGAACGGCAGGGAATTCCGCACTTCCTTATGGGCTTCATTTTAAAAACTGGATGCTTGCCGGTACTGGGTGTACTGGGGAGTAGTGTGTGTCTGACACCAGTAGCTCCCAGTGCAACAGGAGACACCCTTTAAATCTGCTCTGTTCCTCTTTCACTTCCACTGTAGCTGCAGAGCCTGTGGTAACAACACCCCCCAAACCCTGTCTCTCTCACTCTCTCTCACACACACACACACACACACACACACACACACACACACACACACACACACACACACACACACACACACACACACACAGGTTTGTATTACTATACTTGTGAGGACATCAACACTTTAGGACAGCCATGTTATGAATGCCATTAAAAAAAAAATGCCATTTTTAACCGTACGCCTAAAGCCGAAAAACAGCAGATCTACAAGCTCACAACGCGTCGCGCTGCGACGCGTTGTGAGCTTATAGATCGGCTGTTTTTCGGTGCATGACACTGGCGCGCAACTAAGTATAAAATCATGTTTAACTCTAATTCCAATCCCTAAACCTAACCTCTAAATGTCTATCCTGACCTGAATGTTTTTCTAATTGTAAACGTATCTCTAAAAACTTTTTTTTAAACTATAAAACAACCATTTGTCTTGTGAGGACCAGGAAAACGGTCCTCACAATGTATATTTCTTCAAATTCTACTATACTTGGTCCTCGCAAGTATAGTAACACACACACACACACGCACACACACGCGTACCCCACACACATGCAGCATCCTCTGTAGGGGCAATTACCATAGCAACACAGAGGTTTCATATCGTTGCTGCGTGTCGGGTGGAAAACCCTCGTAAGCGCAAAACCGTTACTGTTGTATTTTTATACAACAAAAATAGTGAAAATAGCCGTTTTTAATTTACAAGCTCAAGAGGCGTTGTGTGAGCTTGTAGATCGGCTATTTTCACTACTTTTGCGCGACACTCTTGAATGATGAAGTAGGGCGTTCGTTTTTTCATCTTTTATACATAAAAAGTTGAAATATGGAGATACAAGGTTTCTGCCCCGGCAGCCAGACGATATCTGGCCACCGCTGTAGATGTGTTTCACCAGATACTGCTTTCTGACAGAGAGATAGGTAGAATGCTTCCATTGTTCATTGTGTGTGTGTGTGTGTGTGTGTGTGTGTGTGTGTGTGTGTGTGTGTGTGTGTGTGTGTGTGTGTGTGTGTGTGTGTGTACAGTACACATGTACACGTTTTGTTTATTTGTTTATTAGAACAGATCCCCATTAGCTGCTGCCTCGACGGCAGCCAATCTTCCTGGGCTCCAACAAGACAGCAATATACATTAGCAATTATATATCGTTGTTTCTGGGCATATGGGGAAATAACATGTCGGATACAGTACAATGTACATGTATGTTTATTGTCTGTTACACATGGAAAATGGAAAAGTGTTTTTTTTTTTTTAAACTTTGGCGATATCTTTACAGTTATCAGTCCACCACTCGCCCCTCCAGTTGAATGTGTTGTGTTTGAGTATTTATTGAGTATTCAATATAATATAGTGTAATACAATATAAATACACAAATCAATGTGTGTGAGTGACGGAATGAGCGGTGTGTATGTACACATGTTACACATCAGTATGTGTGAGTGACAGAATGGTGAGTGGGGTGTGTATGTACACATCAATGTGTGTGAGTGAAAGATGCGTGCGTGCGTGCGTGCGTGCGTGCGTGCGTGTGTGTGTATGTGTACGCATGCACACATCAACGCCAGTGGTCTTGACGAGGTCATGGCTTGATTTATAGATTTGAGTTATACCGAATGTAGCAGATCTAAAAGCTCACAGTGTGTCACCGAACGACCTGTTGTGAGCTTGAAGATCGGTTAGTTTTTGGTGCACTCACAATAATCGTATCGCAGAGATTTTAATTTATCGTGAAATTGTCCTCCGTCATACACTGGGATCAATTCACCTTTGCCGAGCTGCATATCCGGTACCACTTAAACACTCTATAATTGGTAAAACGCACCTGTAAAGAACGTACTTGATACAGTCTTTTTTTTTCACTCTACTCTCAAATCTCTTGTCAAAAATAGTGATCTACAAGCTCACAAAGCCTGGTGCTCTACAGTTTGTCAAAAACTGTGGTGCTGTGTGTAAAATGAGCTGGTCTCAATAAGAGGAAATCATTCATTGACTAACAGTGGCTCCATTACACAACTCTTGTTGCTTTTAATGTTTGTGCTTTAATATTGTGCAATATTTTTCCATGTTGTGCTCGTTGGCCTTATTGATTTGTAAAACCCTCAAACCAGCGTGGATTCTTGCACCAGTAGTTCTCAAAGTGCGGTCCGGGGACCCCCCGGCCAGGCGGCCAGAGGTCCTTGTAGAGAACTTGTAGATCTGCCATTTTTCATCTTGAGAAAAAAAATAGGAACCCCATACAATATTTTTTAACAAAAATGTTGTATGGGGTTTCCTAGCATAAATTATTATTAATCTGGACGTGCTTGATATGAAAATGTTTGCAAAGCACTGCTCTGTTAGTTGTAGATGTCAAACGTGTGGATTAGTTGGCGGTTGTCAACACACATCATGTTGTCCCTGCAGCTAATGTGTCGTTTCGTTTGTTCCAACAGGCTTCTTACTCTTCAAGGACTTCTGTCTGAACGAGATAGATGAAGCTGTCCCTCAACTCAAGTTCTATGAAGAGGTACCTGTCTGTCTGTCTGTCTGCCTGCCTGCCTGCCTGCCTGCCTGTCTGTCTGTTTTGAATATAACTGAAATTTCCACACCAACCCTGGATTGAAAATTAAATGTGTGTGTGTGTGTGTGTGTGTGTGTGTGTGTGTGTGTGTGTGTGTGTGTGTGTGTGTGTGTGTGTGTGTGTGTGTGTGTGTGTGTGTGTGTGTGTGTGTGTGTGTGTGTGTGTGTGTTTGTATTTGGGTGTGGTGTGGTGGGGATTAGAGTGCACCATGTGATGATGCGTGAGAGAGATTAGTGTGTAATCCTATATCTGTGTTCAGATTAAGACCATCTAGGAAGCAGTGGCCTGGTCTCTTTGTTGTTGTGCTGTGTGATAATCTGACCCGATGTGATAGTCTCAGATTAACAGTTAGCTGTGCTGCTAATCTGACCTGACGTGATAGTTCCAGATAGACAGTTATCTGTGCTGCTTATCTGTTTCATATTAACAGTTGGCTGTGCTGCTATTACTAATCTGTTACAGATTAAAGACTATGAGAAGCTGGACTCGGAAGAGGAGCGGTTGTGTCGCAGCCGACAGATTTACGACGGCTACATCATGAAGGAGCTACTGTCCTGTTCGCATGTGAGCATCTGAATATATATTGCATCACTAGCCCCATAACCCTAACCCTAAGACATGTCATGTCCATAGCGCTCACACACAATGTGGATATCATGTCCATAGCGCTCACACACAGTGTGGATATCATGTCCATAGTGCTCACACACAGTGTGGATATCATGTCCATAGTGCTCACACACAGTGTGGATATCATGTCCATAGTGCTCACACACAGTGTGGATATCATGTCCATAGTGCTCACACACAGTGTGGATATCATGTCCATAGTGCTCACACACAGTGTGGATATCATGTCCATAGCGCTCACACACAGTGTGGATATCATGTCCATAGTGCTCACACACAGTGTGGATATCATGTCCATAGTGCTCACACACAGTGTGGATATCATGTCCATAGCGCTCACACACAGTGTGGATATCATGTCCATAGTGCTCACACACAGTGTGGATATCATGTCCATAGTGCTCACACACAGTGTGGATATCATGTCCATAGTGCTCACACACAGTGTGGATATCATGTCCACAGCACTATCAACTATCACTATCACTATTAACCATTAAGGTGCTCACTGCTCAAACGTCCTGTCATCTGTAAAAGTTAAACATTTTCCAGCTTGAAGCGTCCAGGACGCTGTGCCAAAAACTGCTGAGCGCCGGGAGCGCTGAAGCGCGATGGTCGGGCGCTGGAAAGAGGATAGAACGCACCAGCACGTCTTTACCATAGTAATACATGGAAGACTGTGTGTTTTTACCATAGAAATACATGGAAGACTGTGTGTCTTTACCATAGAAATACATGGAAGACTGTGTGTTTTTACCATAGAAATACATGGCCGACTTGTGCTGCCAGCTCTAAAGTTAGTTCCCTGTGGACACGACCCCCTAAACTGCTGCTCCCCTCCGAAAGCTCCATCTGAACGACATTCATCTGCTGGATGAATGCATAAAAGTGATTTCCCCCAGCCCCCCGGGAGACGATCCGGTACTTTCCTTTCCCAGTGTCACTCTGAGAGCACAGAGAGACATAATGAAACATTCTGCTGAATTCCTCTCATCCACTCTGGGCTCCCCTGAAATCCCCCCTTTACTATTTTATGATGTTTGTTGGTCCCTGTCTGAGAGCACACACGGGCACACGCACACACACACACACACACACACACACACACACACACACACACACACGCACACGCACACGCGCACACACACAGGTTTGTATTACTACTGCTTGTGAGGACATCAGAATTTAAGGACGGAATTGATGGCTGAAAATAGTCAAAGAATAGCCGGAAAATTGCCGTTGTGAGCTTGTAGATTGGTTACAGCGCGCCACAATCGCGTTGTGAGTTTGTAGATCAGCTATTATAGGCACACAGCTAAGTTTATATCAGGCATTATGACGCCATCACGGTCCACCAAAATAATGTTTAGTCGACTAAATCAACTGTAGATTTATATAACGGGCGTTATTAAACTGAATTACATTTTATTCAAATACTATGACTAAAACTATCAGAAAATCTGAATTTGCTGTTAAAATGAATACTGGTGAAATGACTGTACGTGATCTTGACCCTCTCTCCACATGTCTTTACATTGTGTCTTTTAGCCGTTCTCCAAAAAGGCCGTGGACCACGTTCAGACCCACCTGGCAAAGAAACTGGTGCCTCCAACTCTCTTCCAGGTAAGCCCCTACACTGTATGCTGTACGTCAGGGGTCTTCAACGTTTTCCAGGCCAAGGACCCCCTAGCTGAGAGAGAGATGAAGCAGGGACCCTCACTAAATTGTGTTGCAGATTACACATTTTCATAGATAGCTTCATAGACTAGTTTGACAACACTGTCATCAGTGTTTCACGCTGTTCTTAGTCTGCTCCTTTTTCCCTCTGTACGCTAAACCTCTTTGCCAAAAATAGCCGATTTACAAGCTCACAGTGCCTCGTAGTGGGAGGCGTTGTGAGTAAGGTTCTCCTCAGAAAAATGATGTGCATGCTAGGGTTCAAGTGGTTAATGTAAAAAAGACATCACACAAAGATTTGGCAGCCCCCCTGTTGTATCTCTTGAGGACCCCCTAGGGGTCCCGGACCCCCTGTTGAAGACCCCTGCTGTACGTCATTGTACGATGAATAACAATGTATCGCATTGTGAGCTTGTAAGTCGCTTTTATCGTTATTATTAACACTTGTGTGAGGCACTTCAAAATGTATGTATTAGTTGATATTGGTCACTGTACTTGGCCCAGATTTTTTTTTTAAATCCCTGTACACTAGTAGTTCTCAAACTTTTTCGTGTCAAGGATCCCCAAATGTATACAGTATGTGGTTGGCCGTGGACCCCCCATCTGAAAATGTTTTGTGCCAGGGACCCCAAGAAGAGAAGATTTGTGTTAAAAGAAATTCAATATTATTCTTCCAAACATTTTTGATGTTTTCATAAAAAAGAAAAACCCAAAAATAGCAGATATACAAGCTCACAGTGCGGCACGAAGTGACGCGACATGAGCTTGTATATCTGCTGTTTTTGAATAGCCAATATATAAATGGATAAAGTGGTTAAAATGATTGTGATGCTATATTAACCACTTTTGCAGGGGACCCCCTGGACCCCCCCAGTCAAAGACCCTGTACACCAAATCTATCAGTGTTTTGCTGAATGTTGGCCCCCAGTCAGAATAGGGAGGCTGGGGTTCATGTGGTTAACACATTACAGACACATGGCTTCAGTGCCATCAGGACATCAGCCATGTGCAAACGGCAAAACTGTTGACTTTATTTACACTACTGATCCATGCTGGTAAAACAACCTTGGCAAGACCCTGGATTTCATATTCATGTGCAATACAATCTGCAATACATGTTTGCATGCACACACACACACCGTGTGATCACGGGTTAACGGTTGCCTGACTGCCCGTGGCAAGTAAATGAAATGTTCGGGCAAGCGGAGTTTGCTTTCATGTTGCCCGACAGGCAAGTGCATTCGGTCTTACATCAAATATTATAGGCTATTTATGAAGAACAATGCTACCTTTTTACAACTAGCAGTTGCACTAATTGTTGTTTTTCAAAGTGACTGTCGCCACTCGGCAGGTATCGATTGGATTTAGCATAATTATTTTCTCATTTTATAATGGAAATTGTACCATGTGTACAGTACATGTGTGTTCCGTATTTTTAAAGACACATAACTTATTGGACTAAAAAGTGTAAATCCTTCCACCATTATAGCAGCACTCCTCCTCTGACAAAAAAAAGGCCCACTCCTATAAAAAACAGCCTAGCAACAGTTCTTCGTTAAGCCCTTTAGGGTGTTCAGTCTGTAGGGTGTGAATCCACCACGCCTCTCTCTGTAAGAGAGATCTCTCACGATCCCCACCTCTTTTTAATGGCTGAATAGCCTCTTTACCCTGAAACCTCAGAGAGCAAACCTCATGTCCCACCACATTAAAATGTCTAGCCACAGGCCATTTTTCATCCTTGTTTCTAATATTACTTTTATGTTCTGAAATCCTCACTTTAAGTTCTCTTTTGGTTTTACCCACGTAACATAGGCCACAAGGGCATTTTTTCTTGTGATACTGTATGTACAGTATCACTTGTGATACTGTATGTACTGTGGTAGTTAAAAGTTGTTTGGAGTCTTTTATAATACCGTGGCGCTATTTTTGAAAGAATCTGAGTCTGTCTTTATATAGGGGTTTCAAACTCGCGTAGACTTGGGTTTTCTAAAAGTGTATTTTTCTAACAATGTGTACTAAAAATTGACTATTTTGTTGTTTTTCTTTCTTGTTTCTGACCTTCCTGTAGAAATATTGTAAGTGTTTGATGCAAACATGCAAATATTATTATCACCGGGACCGCTTTGTGCGTTGCACCGAGGTCCCCTTTATAAGCGACACTGATTGTGTATGCTTCACACACGCTGAGGAAGGCCTGTGAGGCCTAAACGTCCGGTAAATGAGTTGCTGCTGGGGGCGATAAGACTGTGAATAAAAAACAAGATCCTAAACGGATGAAAGTGAGTGCTGTTATTCCTTTCAAAGAAACGGTTTGTCATATTGCCACGTTACATACTTGTAGGCCAACCCAAAAATACAATCTTAACCACTTAAAACATTGACATTTCAAGGACCCCCATACTGTAACTCTGAGAGTGTACAAATGGAATCAAGGGTAAGGGTCCATTGGGTTCCATTTGTTCACTCTCGGAGTTACTTATGAGGGGCCTTTTGGAACCCCCTCAAGGAACCCTGAGGGTCCCTGGACCCCACTTAGAGAACCACTGACTTAAACCCTATACACTTCATTGACCGGCGGGATCCATCTTTGGCCCACTCCTTATTTTCCCCCATCAACACAAAATGTCGGGGGGAAAAATCTGATCTACAAGCTGTGATGTGATTAAGTGTGTGTGTGTGTGTGTGCGTGTGCGTGTGTTCCCTTGCAGCCATACATTGTGGAGATCTGTGACAGCCTGCGAGGAAAGATCTTCCACAAGTTTATAGAGAGGTGAGAGGAAGTCTTAATTAAGCACAATGTCTTAATTAATGTCTTAATTAAGCTTAATGTCTTAATTAAGCACAAGGATACTTTGCTAGAGGTTTGGGTTGTTGTGTAACTCCAAATATTGGTGAGATGTCTTTGCTCTGTTTCTCCGTTGATTAGAATTAGAAATATAATCCAAAACTATTCTCCTCATTTAAGTACATTGTACTATGAAACAGCTGCCACTCACAGTCACTCTGTTAAACCATAAACCAACGCAAACAAAGAGGATCAATAAAAACATTTTATGTCAAATTCCTGTTGATGTTACTGTTTGAAGATCTGAATCTGTGGATCCAGTCCTAATACAAAGAAAGGCTGTACTGGGTTTTTTGTGATGTCACATATTGGCAAACATTGCTTTGTTTATGTTTGTTTATGAGCTTAAAAGACTTTGAGATGTTGTTTGAAATTGCTCACAGCATTAGGCGTCGGTAGGCACTTTTCTGAGCCATCCACAGTCTACCTGTGAGACGCATGGATTAAAGTTCTCAGTCGCCAAGACTGATTTCAGTCATTTGGATTCCATGGAAGCCAGCTTGTCTTCTATGGAAGCATGTTGCGCAGCAAAAATAGCCGATCTACAAGCTCTCAATGCGTCTGCGACGCATTGAGAGCTTGTAGAAAGGCTATTTTCGGTTATTTTAAGATTAGAGCATTTGAAGTGGTCAAACTAGCAATATGTTCAGAAGCATCTTCCATCATATCTTAATCGCCTCGGATATTTAATATAAAAGCAACTGTTAAAGCCTGAATCTGTGAATTTGTGTTTTTGAATCCGTTGGCAGTATGTAGAACAGCAGGACCAACATTACTAAAGCATCCTAATTTTACATATTGTGTTCATCGTTTAGGAATCGGCGCTAGTGTGTGTGTGTGTGTGTGGGGGGGATCCTTTCACACTGTTTCACAAATCGCCCATTAGGTTTTCAGTCGTGAGATAAAATGTTGCTTTAATCCATGGAGACGCAGACATGGCAACCAACCCAGAGTGCAGTGGTTGTCAAACTGTCTTTTATTTCAACGACCCCATAACCCGCTCAGAGTTTACCGACCTGCAAGGGTCCATTTGGTTCCCTTTGTACGCATTCAGAGTTACAAACCTGTAAAGGCACCGCCTCAAGGAACTACCATAGTGAGCATTAAAGATTAAAAAGACCCATAATGGAGATGATACAAACCTTTTCCTTTCTTTTCTTTTTTTGACATAGTGTGAAAGGTTTTGAGAATCTTTGAACATTTGCCCAAAATAAGGACCCCAGGGTTGATGTCTTATAAACAATGGTCACTTAATTCACTTCCTTTGCTTTGTTTCTCTTTCTCCTCTCAGTGACAAATTTACTCGTTTTTGCCAATGGAAGAATGTGGAGCTCAACATCCATGTGAGTAGTACCATTTATAATTCACAATTTAGGCGTTCAGCAGACGCTCTTAACCAGAGTCACTCACAATAGGTAAGGTAAACACTTAACATCAAATACAGAGAGACAGTGTTGTGCCTCTGTAAACTAGGATCTCAGGTAAACCAAGAACCTAGCATCAGTCTAAACAATATACTGTCAAAATAATAATCTGTACATTGAAACTATAGGATACCAGGTGAACAATGAACCTAGTGTCTGTCTAAGTAGTACCAGTACCGTCCAGTATCTTGTGTCTTCATCAGAGCCAGACCCATGCTAGAGTTTTCGCCCCCCCCCCTAATAATTGAGCGATATATCAGGTTCTAGCCTTTTATTGCGTGTTCCTCTCTTCCTCTGTGCAGTTGACCATGAATGACTTCAGCGTGCATCGGATCATCGGCAGGGGTGGATTTGGGGAGGTTTACGGCTGCAGAAAGGCTGACACAGGCAAGATGTAAGTATCCCATTCTGCACTAAATGATAAAAGATGTAAGTATCCCATTCTGCACTAAATGATAAAAGACGTAAGTATCCCATTCTGCCCTAAATGATAAAAGATGTAAGTATCCCTATTCTCCACTAAATGAAAGATGGTGGGGCGGGTACTCTACGGTGGCAAGCTAAAAGACTAGGTCCTGTTGAAAATTGCAGACAGAAGCTCTTTTGTAGTGGTTTTGAATGACGATAGTGAGTCACAACGTTTGATGGCTGGTGGTGGGTAGGGCGTTCCACATTTTGGTGGCAGAATGGTAGAATGCATTCATCCCCATGTTTGTGCCGAATTTGGGGGCGATCATTGTGTTTATCATACCAATACACTTATTCAGCCTCTGCAGGAGTGTAGCCGTCTATAACCTGTCTGTCTGTCTGTCTGTCTGTCTGTCTGTCTGTCTGTCTGTGTATCTGTCTGTCTGTGTATCTGTCTGTCTTATACCAGTTAATCTTACAAACCGCTCCGCCAATCAGCGACACATTTCTTGTGCACACTGTGCAGTGCTGAGTGCCAATATTCGGTCGGACCAACAGTTTCCGAGAACCAAAAACTGTGAATATCTGTCACGCACCGAAACTCAACATGGGGTACCCGGGGACCCCCAGGGGTCCTTGAGGGGCGTCCAGCGGGTCCCAGCTAAATGAGTTAATATAGCATTAAAAGGAATCTGTATAATCAATCACTTTAACTCTATTTTATGTTTCTGGTATTCGAAAATAGATGATCGTTCTGATTGGTCATCTGCCGCTGTACTATATAGCACTATAGGGCCGAAATGACTTATTATCGCCCTCTCTCTCTCTCTCTCTCTCTCTCTCTCTCTCTCTCTCTCTCTCTCTCTCTCTCGGCCCTGTTAATCGCCTCCCTCACCCAGACAGTGCAAATAAAAGGCTGATCAAATAAATTATACATCTAATGTTGACCTCCTGTTGGCTGCCCTGCAGGGGTGTCTTTAGTTGTTTTCTGATCTACCGTGTGTGTGTGTGTGTGTGTGTGTGTGTGTCTCTCAGGTATGCCATGAAGTGTTTGGATAAGAAGAGGATTAAAATGAAGCAGGGAGAGACTCTGGCGCTCAACGAGAGAATTATGCTGTCATTAGTCAGCACGGGGGTGAGTTTCGCACACACACGCACGCACAGGATTTTTTTGCTATTCATGTGAGGACATCATCATTTTGCAACAGGGATTTTATGAATGCCATTTCTTTTTTATTTTGGCATTTTGGCTTAAGTCGGAAAATAGCAGATCTACAAGCTGACAACACGTCGTGCTGCGACCCACACAAACACACACACACACACACACACACACACACACACAGACACACACACAGACATGAAATAATACATCTTCATAGGGTCATGACGTACACACACACACACACAGATGAAATAAGGCTCTATTAAGATGATGTGTGTGCATATGAGCGACCTCCATCTAACTAAGGACCTATAATAACAATGTGATTTGATGAAAGAAAGAAATGCAGTTTTGACACATCCACACATTATTACGTTCCATGGTACTGAGGTAGAATGATTCAAACCGTGACACATACTGTACTCAGTGCTGTAATGTGTTATGAAAAGTAAACATTAACGGTAACATTAACATTTCGTGTTCTTTAGTGTAAAATCTCTCTGTCTGTCTCTCCTCTCACCAAAAATATAGAAATATCTATAGGAAAAACTAATATAACTATTAGACAACACTGAAACATTATTGAGGTACAATGTTTGGTTTTAGGTTAAGCATTGTTTAAAGTGTTTTATCTCCTGTCTCTGTAGGACTGTCCATTCATAGTGTGTATGACGTATGCCTTCCACACCCCTGACAAGCTCTGCTTCATCCTGGACCTCATGAACGGTACGCACTCCTCTCCTCCTTTCTCCTCTCCTCTCCCATGCAGCCCTTCATCCCCCTGCCTTGTCCTCTCCTCTCCTCTCTTCCAAACCCCGTCTGTCGGCACCAGCTGACCCCTAGTGGCCCTGTTCTATTCTGGGGTGAACATTCTGAGAGAATAGCAGACCCGTATGTGTTTTTAAAACATTTTAACAATACAAATGTTTGGAGGGGTTGACACATAAAATACTTTCAGATGGGGGTCCACGACGGCATAATAATACATATTAATTTGGGTGTCCTTGACATGAGAAGAATTGGAGAACCTTCGATGGGCATGAAGGACACTGAAGTGCTTGGCTTTATGACCTCGGTGACTCTCCCCCCAATACCCGGAAGGAGGGGGGTCCTTAGGGGACGTGTGTGCGCTGGGTGTGAGCAACTTTCATTTTGAAATGAGTGGGTGGGGATTTCCTGTGGCCTCTCCTGGCTATTCTTGGCTATTAAAAAATAGCAGATCTACAAGCTCATAGCGTGGCACGAGGTGCCGCACTATGAGCTTGTAGATCTGCTATTTTTTGAAAAATCGGGAAAATTGAATTCTTTGAATTGAAAGTCTTTGAATATATATATTTTTTAAAGCAAGCATTTGTAACTCAACTTTGCTTCTGGGGATTCTACAAATGTCTTCTAAATCCTAACAGTTTTTTTTTAAAACGAATGTTTCTATAATATCAGTGGTTCTCAAACTTTTTTCATGTCAAGGACCACCCAAAATGATATGTATTTGCCTGCT
Source organism: Gymnoscopelus microlampas (assembly GCF_963454915.1). Lineage (NCBI taxonomy): Eukaryota > Metazoa > Chordata > Actinopteri > Myctophiformes > Myctophidae > Gymnoscopelus > Gymnoscopelus microlampas. The sequence goes on from NC_139958.1 coordinate 14,812,372, forward strand.
GACTCCTAGCCTGGCATTGGCCAGACTGATAACGTGGATTCACTCTCACGTTCCTCCCCGGTATCTGGACTTCGGCCCGTAGGGAGCGAGTATGAGAAATTTAAAAAGTATCGGGCCAATCAGTGACTGCGTTTCAACTGCTGTTCGTACAACAGTGAAAAGCATCAAAATCATTTTCTGATTTCTCATACTCGCTCCTTATGGGCCGAAGTCCAGACTGATTCCGGGGAGGAACGTGAGAGTGAATCCACGTTATCAGTCTGGCCAATGCCAGGCTAGCGGACTCGCCCATCTCAAAATATTTTGTTCCAGGGCCCCAAGGCAAAGATATGTGAGCTTGCATATCTGCTATTTTTGAATAGCCAAATAAATCTAAAATGACACAGATGCTTTCCTGGTCTTAACGTACAAGCCATTTATAAAATCACTGTCTTAAAATGTTGATGTCCCAACAAGTATAGTAATACAAACCTGTGTGTGTGTGTTCAGGAGGGGACCTGCACTACCACCTCTCTCAGCACGGGGTCTTCAGTGAGAAGGACATGCGTTTCTACGCGGCCGAGATCATCCTGGGTCTGGAGCACATGCACAACCGCTTCGTCGTCTACAGAGACCTCAAGGTACCGTCTGTCATTCATTAATTAATCCATTAATTCATTAAGCCAGTCTCCTCTCTCTTGTCTACTGTTGCCCTTTGCCCCATATTCACATAAAGCGCTGCTTCCCAAACTGCGGGGCGGGACCCCAAGGGGGGTCCCCAAATTATTTTGGGGGGTCCCGAGATGATTAGCTTAATGTGCAACATTGCCACAGTAAACAAACCAGCATACGGTATACGTGTATACAGGGTATCTGCACATTTCTAAAGTTACAATTTAATGACTTTTAAGACCTTTGTAATACCAAATTGCCCAAATTGTCAAATATTACGTAAGAAAGGGGCAAACGCTGCGAAAATAGCCGAGCTGCAAGCAGTGCAAGGCGTTGTGAGCTTGTAGATCGGCTATTTTCAAATTATTTGTGGAACCGAGTCAAACTAATAAATGTAATGCCTACAATTCTAAGCGCCAGTCAGGGTGGGGGGTGGGGGGGTGTCCCCAGTTCAAATATGATTATTTTTGGCGGTCGTAGCCTGAAATGTTTGGGAACCCTAGCAATGTTGCCTATTTTCAACCTTATCAACGCGAATGCTATTTTTTTCACACAAGAGAAGAGTGTTTCTGAAGACCTTCTGCTTTTCTTCCATTTGTGCTGTTTAGGACCGGTTGCCATAATAATACTGTCCTGAGTCTGCTCTAAGTCAGCCAGCACTTTAACTACCTTCAATAAACAATGCACTACAATGCAGATAACACTGTGTCTGTGTGTGTGTGTGTGTGTGTGTGTGTGTGTGTGTGTGTGTGTGTGTGTGTGTGTGTGCGTGTGCGTGCGTGCGCCAGGTATTACTTTACTTAAGAGGCCAGATGTCTCCACAAGTATAGTAGAACTTGAGGAATCGACCTTGTGAAATGTTATTTTCATAGATAACAATGTTTTTTTTAGAGATACAGTAATAAGGGTACAATAAGAAGGTATGTATAATAATTTAATGAGTGGCGGAAAGATGCCCATGTCTCCGGTAGTAGACTCCACAAGTCTCCTATACCGGAGACTCCGCTGGTCATCAAATCATTGGCTCTGGACTGCGACAAAAAACAAAAAAATCTCCATGAATTCAAGGCTTCATGCAGTATGTAATTGATAGAACATAAGTCATTTTTTGTGGTGAACTACTCCTTTAATGGGTCAACCTACCCTTTCATGTTTTATTTATTTTATTTTTCTCATGGTGGACGGAAATTATGGGCTGGCGTCCTACTTCACATCTTATCTGTGTGTATCTCCTCTCCTCCTTACAGCCAGCTAATATCCTGTTGGATGAACACGGACATGTTCGTATCTCAGATCTGGGCCTGGCCTGTGACTTCTCCAAGAAGAAACCGCACGCCAGCGTGTGAGTAGCGCACTGTGTGTGTGTGTGTGTGTGTGTGTGTGTACGTGTACGTGTACGTGTCCATGCGTGTGTTTGTCCCCACAAGCAGTACAAAAGGTACTCACATTATACTGCAATGTAGAAATACTCTGTTACAAGTAAAAGGCCTGTGTTCAAAATGTTACTTGAGTAAAAGTACAAAAGTATGCTCGGGGTTCAGGTGTAAAAAGAAAAGAAAAAAAGAGAGAGGAAATGTTCTATCTCACATAGATATGGTGGACCCCCTGTAGTAACTCTGCGGACCCCCTAGGGGTCCCAGACCCCCTGTTGAAGACCCCTGGTTTAAGTCACCCTGGATAATTCACATTGTTAATTGTAGGTATACAGTATATGAGTGTGTAATCGTTTGTGGTGTGTGTGTGTGTGTGTGTGTGATGCAGTGGTACCCATGGTTACATGGCTCCGGAGGTCCTTCAGAAGGGGACGGCGTATGACAGCAGCGCCGACTGGTTCTCACTGGGCTGCATGCTCTTCAAACTTCTCCGAGGGTAAGAACCGCTCTCTGCTCTTTCATACTGTTGTGTTCCTCTCTCCATCTCGTTGTGCATTTTGTCTTCGTTTAACCTGGAACATATAGAAACATACGTTTTTTTCAGAATACTGTTGGGATTTAGAAGACATTTGTAGAATCGGCTTCAGGTCTTAATGCCATAATGTCGTCTGTGTATCATCTCGTCTTTGTGTCATCTTGTCTTTTTGCAATCATCTTGTCTTTGTACATGGATTAAAGCCTGGTCATTTGGATTCTATAGAAGCCAAGCTTGTCTTCTATGGAATCACGGCGCGCAGAAAAAATAGCCTATCTATAAGCTCTCAATGTGTCGTAGATAGGCTATCTTTGGTTATTATTTTAACCCATTGAGACCTGAAACTGTGTCATTTTTAGATTTGAGCTAAAAAGCATTATTTTACACTTAATTCGTGAAAATATGTGCAAATCTTTGAATACATATATTTTTAAAGCGAACATTTTTAACTCAAATCGTTGCTTCTGGGGGGTCCCTGGAACAAAATATTTTGATGGGGGTCCGCGGCCAAATACATATAATTTTGGGGGTCCTTGACATGAAAAAGTTTGAGCACCACTGATATAGAAACATACGTTTTTTTCAGAATACTGTTGGGATTTAGAAGACATTTGTAGAATCGGCTTCAGGTCTTAATGCGATAATGTTGTCTGTGTATCATCTCGTCTTTGTGTCATCTTGTCTTTTTGTAATCATGTCTTTGTACATGGATTAAAGCCTGGTCATTTGGATTCTATAGAAGCCAAGCTTGTCTTCTATGGAATCATGGCGGGCAGCAAAATTAGCCTATCTATAAGCTCTCAATGTGTCGTAGATAGGCTATCTTTGGTTATTATTTTAAGATTAGAGCATTTGACGTGCTAGGAATGCACGCAGGTACTCGCACAGTATGTCCTCCCAGTGGGGGCTCCTCACTCCCCAGGTCAGCCAGCAGGGTACAACAGCAGCGGCAAACACAGTCATATGTGTGGAGGATTAATTGGCACGACGGCTAAATTGATAGGAAAAAAGGGGTGAACATACATAAATGGCTACTCTAAATACATTGTAAAAGATGCTCTAGAAGCGCTCCTTCCTGGCCCATGGGTTGGGAAGACAAAGGCAGATTTCAAGCGGTGTTTGTGTCATTTGGCGTGTCGGAGAGACGGTGTTGATGACGGTCATGTGTTTTTGTGTCTCTATAGGCACAGTCCTTTCAGGCAGCACAAGACCAAAGACAAACATGAGATCGACCGCATGACGCTCACTATGGTAAGACTCTCTACAAGCCCTGAATGCAAACACTGTCTGTAACGCTTCACTTAACCAGGAGGTAGAGCGCACTGGTTCAAACACCTTAACGCAGGGGTCTTCAACGTTTTCTTTTTTTTTTTACTTAGTCTGCTCTTTTTTTCCCTCTACACATATAGCCTCTTTGCCAAAAATAGCCGATCTACAAGCTCTCAACGCCTCGCAGCGCGAGGCGTTGAGCGCTTGTAGATCTGCTATTTTCGGCTAATGTTCCCCTCAGAAAAGGAATTCTAGGGTTCAAGTGGTTAATGTAGAAAAACTAAATCCTATCACACAAAGATTTGGCGGACCCCCTATAGTATCTCCTAGGGGACCTTGAGGGGGGTCCCCAGCTAAATGATTGATAGTTAGGAATCAGACCGAAGTTTGAATGAGTTTCAAATGGGTCCTTGAAATGTAAGTAATTATAATTCAGTGATTCGCACCAAAACAATAAATAAATCAACAACCCCAGTTTGACATGCATTAGGCTACGGAGTACGGATTTGATACTCTCCAATCTGCACTCTCTGTGTTACAGACCCCAAATGTGTGGTTCCTAACTAATCAATCCTTTTACTGGGGGACCCCCTGGAACCCCCTTCAAGGAGCACCGGGGGCCCCTGGACCCCACCTTGAGAACCCACTGTTATAGTGCAGTTATTGCGTGATCTCACACACACACACACACACACACACACACACACACACACACACACACACACACACACACACACACGACACATACACACGTTGCAAGAGGTCTGTGTGTACACAGTGAAAAATACACATGCTGTGTGAGGCATCACTCAGCGCGCGCACGCACGCGCACGCACGCGCACACACACACACACACACACACACACACACACACACACACACACACACACAGGTTCATGCCATGTTGATTGTGTTACAAGTAACACAATGTTCAAAATGTTACTTGAGTAAAAGTACAAAAGTATGTTTGAAAATAGCTGATCTACAATCTTGCAACGCATCGCGATACGACGCATTGTGAGCTTGTAGATCGGCTATTTTCAAATAGCGTATGTATAGAATAGGGCTAAAGTGGCTCATGTATGTTTTATAATATAGTAATGTATGTTTTATAATATAGTAATTTATATCTGCAAAGTAACATAGTAACTAAAGTTTTCAAATAATTGTCGTGGAGTAGAAGTGAAAGTATTGCAAATTGGAAATACTCTCAAAATTGTACGTAAGTACATGTACTTTACAGTTACTTTCCGACACTGGTTATAGCTCTATGCATAATGTACTGCGTTGCCTGCTAACCACTGTATTCCCCCCTAAACACACTTCTGATCCCTCATTGTTTAGGTCCAATTGAATTTACTTCAGTAAATGTACAATCAGATTAAACCAGCATCCTTATAAGAACAATGGAACAGAGATTCTTTTTTTGGTGCCTCTTATAGCGCTGGTTCTCAACATCCGGTCTGGGGACCACCAGGGGGGTCCCAATGGACTCTTTACAATCCACTGGATCTGTTGTTGTGCAAAAGTAGCAAAACATAGCCGATCTACAAACTCAAAAACACGCCGGAATATGAGCCCAGCACGCATTGTGAGCTTGTAGATTGACTATTATTTTTTTTACAAATATTGAACCAATGACTACAAGAGCTTGTGACTAAATAATAACTACATTTGGATCCATTGGAACATTGGTTCTCAACCAGTGGTCCGGGGACCACCAGTGGTCCTTGGTGGGGGTACCAGGGGGTCCCCAGCAAAATGAGTTAACATAGCATCACAATCATTTTAACCACTTGGCTTTGGCTATTCAAAAATGGCAGATATACAAGCTTGTAGATCTGCCATTTTTTTTTAAATCTTGAAAATGTATGCAAATCTTTGAATGTATGTTTTTTTTTAAAGCGAACATTTTTAACTCAAATCTTTGCTTCTGGGGGTCCCTGGCACAAAACATTTTCAGATGCTCGGTCTGCGGACAAATATATATCAATTTAGGTGTCCTTGGCATGGAAAAGGTTGAAAACCAATGCACTGGAACACTGGATCCCCATTTCTTGAAAAGCAACAGTTTTTGGAATTAGGCCTACATGTTTTTTTGTGTCCTTGAAATGAAAAAGTTTGAGAAGCACAGGCTTACGCTGTAGGTCGGTCATGTTTCACCACCACACTAGAACACTGGCATTACAGCGTGAGAAAAGAGAACAAGGTAGGGCAGTGATGGCAGGAACATTTGCATTTGATCTTTTGCATTCCTTTATTTGTTCTGCTGATGATTCCGCGCACGTCACTCACATTACATGTGTGCACGTTCACTTCAGTGTATGAACCACATTAACCCATTCATTGTTAATGCACTCATGGCACGGCACCGAGTGTCGCGCTATGAGCTTGTAGATCTGCTATTTTTGAAAAATGTGTGCAAATCTTTGAATATATGTTCTACAGATGTCTTCTAAATCCATGTTGCTATAACAGTGGTTCTCAAACTTTGTCATGACAAGGACCCCCAAAATCATATGTATTTGCCTCGGACCTCCATCTCAAAATATTTTATTCTATATTATTTATTTTATTCCAGAAGCAAAGATTTGAAAGAAATTAGCAAAAATGTTCCCTTTAAAAAAAATATTATATTCAAATATTTGCACAAAATGTTCAAGATAGAAAAAATAGCAGATCTACAAGTTCATAGCGCGGCACTCGTATTATTGAATAGTAATATACTATTCAATAATAGCAGATATTATCTGCTATTTTTGAATAGCCAAAGTATAACATATGGATAAAGTGGTCACACAGATGCGTTCCTGGTTTGAATGGGTTAAAAGGCGTTGGCCTGTAATGTGGTTCATGTGGTTTTAACACACTGACATTATACAGTAGGACAACTTTCATATATTTACATACTATTCACTTCTCGTGTCAGTGTAGTTTACCACAATAAAAGGCCTTACCTTCAATGTGGTTCATGTGGTTTAATACACTGACCTAATAGGACAACTTCACATGATATATTTACATGCTGTTCACTTCTTATGTCAGTGTCTTTACCACATTAAAGGTAGGGCAAGAGATAAGGGACAGCTGCTATCCTGCGACATATCTAGACGACAACATTGTCTATATTATAATGGCTGGGAGCTGATGGTAGGTGTGGCGCTCCACCTCAGCGATCCATCTCCCAGGGGTCTATCTAGCACCTTTTAACCACTCCCACGTTCTCGGGTCGTACCGACAATAAGCCTCTCCGACCTACTTACCTACTGTACTGTATATCAGTTGCTTTTTTTATATTTGATTATATGGAAATGACTTTAAAGAAATTATAAAAAGTTCTGAAAAGTTCTTTAAAAAAAAAACATTTAAAAAAGGAAAATAAAAAGACAATAAAATGAACGTAGAATAATGTGGAAATCTAGGTAAAAGCAATGCTAAAAAGATTTCTTTTAAAACTGTCTATGGATTCAGAGAGCCACAGGTCCTCAGGCAGGCTGTTCCACATTCTAGCACCATAATAGCTGAAGGCTGCTTCTCCATTTCTTTTTGTTCTAGCATCTGTAACAATAGTATCTGTTGCCCTGTCTTAACACCGGCATTCTTTTTTTTGACAATGTATTTATAGTTTTTATTTTATTTTGTATTTTTAATAGCCACTCTATAAGCTCAGAACATGTCACATCGCGAAGAGTTGTGAGCTTCTGCATCGGCAATTTTCGCCTTTACGACGAAGCATATAGGTCTCTTAAAGCTGCACAATGTAACTTCCCTCTTCTATAGGGATGTCCGATATTATCGGCCTCCCGATATTATCGCCCGATATTAGCATAAAAATTGATATCGGGAAAATATCGGTATCGGTTTTTTTTTTTTTGCTTTTTTTTTTGCTTTATAAATAAGTTACAGGAGTTCTTACTGTATATGGTGTGTGTGATATGAAATTTGAGTTTACCCTAATCACAATAATCCCCGCATATATCGGTATCGGTTGATATCGGTATCGGTAATTAAGAGTTGGACAATATCGGTATATCGGTTATCGGTAAAAAAGCCAATATCGGACAACCCTACTCTTCTACCCTGGATTTGAACCCGGTTTCCTGCGAAGTGCTGAATTTGTTTTACCATTGACCTGCTTGCTCGGGGGATAAATTGAATATTGACCATGAGGTCAAAATTCGTGTCAGATCCTGTGTCTATAGGTGAGACATGACCTTTGACACGACGTAAATGTCTCAATAGAAGAGCGGGGAGACAAAACACAACCACAACAATTGTATAAGTTATATTGTATTAACATACTCTACCATACAGATTGGACAACATTTCATTTTATTCATTCAAAAAAAGTCACAATGTGTCATTCACACATTGAGGGAGGTTAGTGTCTCTCTCCCTCTCTCTCTCTCTCTCTCTCTTGCACACACACACACATAACAAGCCCCGGTCGCCCTCTGACCAGAGAAAAGCACACGGCCTTAATCTACATCATAATAAATCCAGATTAGGATTTCCATCCAGCCACTTAAATCTGCTTCATCCACCGTAATCCTCCCTGTCTGTGTGTGTGTGTGTGTGTGTGTGTGTGTGTGTGTGTGTGTGTGTGTGTGTGTGTGTGTGTGTGTGTGTGTGTGTGTGTGTGTGTGTGTGTGTGTGTGTGTGTGTGTGTGTGTGTGTGTGTGTGTGTGTGTGTGTGTGTGTGTGTGTGTGCGCGCCGCTGGGCTGCTCTGCGCTGTGCGCTGGTCCACCCGCAGCGTGAGTCAGTCCTGACTGACCCAGCGGGGCTAAGAATAGAAGAGCCATCTCTAATAGATCCTCACCACTGTCGGGTGGAAACCCTGTATGTCCCCCCAAACCCTCACTTTTTTTCAGAAAACTGAAAAAAAAAGAGCCTGTGTTCCCAATGGATCCAATGCGGTTATTATTTCATTATTTAGTCACAAGCTCTTGTTAACCCATTAGGACCTGGAACGCATCTGTGTCACTTTTTCATTTGAGCTAAAAAAGCATTATTTTACACTTTGGCTCGGTGCCGCGCTACGAGCTTGTAGATCTGCTATTTTTGAAAAATCGTGAAAATGTGTCCAAATCTTTCAATATATATATATATATTCTTTTAAAGCAAACATTAACTCAACTCTTTGCTTCTGGGGGTCCCTGGAACAAAACATTTTGAGATGGGGGATCCGCGGCCAAATTCATATCATTTTGGGGGTCCTTGACATTAAAAAGTTTGAAAACCACTGATATATAAACATACGTTTTTCAGAAAACCGCCAGGATTTAGAAGACATTTTGCAGAATCGGAACCTCAGGCCTCAATGGGTTAAAGCTGCACTATGTAACTTTCCTCTTCTAACCTGCATTTGAACCCGGTTTCCTCCATTTCTTTTTACCATTGAGCTAATAAGTAGAGCCTGCCTGCTTGCTCAGGGGATACATTTAATCAAAATAGATATTAGACAAAATAAAATTTTGTTCATTAAATAAAAAGTTACATAGTGCCGCTTTAATACTTTTCATTGGCACATTATTTATTTAAAAAATAACACACATGACACAATTAACTAGGGGTGGGACGATATGGGTACCTCACGATACGATATATATCACGATATTAGGCCCACGATAACAATATATATCACGATATTCGACAAGATTCGATATATTGTGATATCACGATATTTGTTATATATTGCAAGAAATTTCACCAACGATATATCACGATAGTCCTTGTATTCAATTCATAAACACATAAAATAGCACCAAACAGTTAAAAATCCTCATTACACAAATACAGAGTTGGAAAAACAATGTATCACAAACTAAAAATAAATAAATAATAATAATAATATCGATTTAAAAAAATAATTATATCGATTATTTACCGCGGGATAAAGTATATCGATATATCGATATATCGTCCCACCCCTACAATTAACCACTTTGCACTTGTACGTTCAACACTTTAAGTGTTAAACTTTTACAAAAGTATTCTTTAAAAATACTTTTGTGCGACACTCTTGTACGATGAAGTTCTGCGCTTAATTCACAAAAGAAAAGAAAAAACACAAAAAGTTGAAGCTTGGAGATAAGAGGTTTCTGAGTGTTTATTAAAGGTTGATTAATGGTTTTCATTACATAAACATGATAGAAGAAGACAGCAGAGAACTCAGTGGCCCAGAAACGGGGCTGGAAAAGTGCAGTGATGTAAGAAGTACTCACATTCATTACTTAAGTAAAAGTATCAATACCACAATGTCGAAATACTCTGTTATAACGTATAAGCCATTCAAAATTGACTTGAGTAAAAGTACAAAAGTATTGGCATCAAAATTTTCAAAAGATGTGTATCTTTTGAAAATAGCAGAGCTACTATTTTCAAATAGCCAAAGTACTGTATATGTAGGACTGAAGTGGTTAATGTATGTTTGGTAATAATAATCAAAAATCTACAAAGTAACTAGTAGTTAAAGTTAACAAATAATTGTAGTGGAGTAAAAAGTACAATATTTGCCTCTGAGATGTAGTGGAGTAGAAGTAAAAGTATTGACAATTGGAAATACTACATATTACGTAAGTACAGTACTTAAGTAAATGTGCTTAGTTACTTTACACCACTGAGTACAATATTGAGATCCTTTACTTGAGCCTATTTTTTCCAATAATTTAATATTTCTACTCCATGTCACAATATCTGTGGAACCGAGTCAAACTAAATGTAATGCCTCAACTCCTACAATTCCAAGTGCTTGTCAGGGTGGGGGTCCCCAGTTCAAATATGATTATTTTGTGGGGTCCCCAGTTCAAATATGATTATTTTGTGGGGTCCCCAGTTCAAATATGATTATTTTGTGGGGTCCCCAGTTCAAATATGATTATTTTGCAGGGTCCCCAGTTCAAATATGATTATTTTGGCGGATCCCCAGTTCAAATATGATTATTTTGTGGGGTCCCCAGTTCAAATATGATCGTTTTGTGGGTCCCCAGTTCAAATATGATTATTTTGTGGGGTCCCCAGTTCAAATATGATTGTTTTGGGGCGTTGTGACCTGAAACAGTCTGGGAACCCTTGTAGAGTATAGGGTTAAGTGGTTGAGAGGTGAAAGTGATTAGACTGTCTTGTCTTGTTGTGTTTGTGTGTAACTTCACTTCCTCTTCATGGCAGAATGTGGAGCTTCCAGATTCCTTCACAGAGGAGCTGAAAGGTCTGCTGGAGGGACTGCTGCAGAGAGACGTGGCCAAGAGGCTGGGTTGTCTGGGACGAGGGTACGACCCACACACACACACACACACACACACACACACACACACACACACACACACACACACACACACACACACAGTTATTAACCTCTTAGTCTCTCATGCCAGACTATCTTGCACAATCTTCTAATGCAACAAAGAGTCTGTGTACACAGTCGAGAACAGGAAGCTGTCATCTGCTCTTCAGACTGGAAGGGTATTCGACCAATCGCGGCACAGTGTTCAGGACAATGTGAAACATCTTGAAAATAATGGTTTTACGTTGGTGTCATGTCTGTCAAGCAGACAGTTTAGTTTCCAGCAGGATTTATTTATGCGACTGCACAGGCTCAACGGGAAATGACATGGCAACCGCTTTATTCTCCACGCGTTTTAAGAGCTCCTTTTAGGTGGAAGTGTTTTAAAGTTAGCCAACACCTTGAGAGACTGCTGTAATAAAAACCTGTTCATTAATGACTTAACGACTTCTGCTAATGAGCCTCCGTTTATGATTCTAGCTTGTGGTATTGATGGTTGTTCAAAGTGTTTGGTTGGTGTGAAATTATTGTGGTCAACACTGCCACTTGCAGCATGGATGTGGGATAACATGTTTGAAAACAAGTTCTCTCTGTCTCTCTGTCTGTCTATCCACCCCACAGGGCCCCGGAGGTGAAAGAGCATCTATTTTTCAAAGGCATAGACTGGCAGCAGGTGTACCTCCAGAAGGTGTGTGTGCTGCTATTTTCTGCATCACTTACATTGTTTAGTGTTGTCAGTGAATGTTCTTTGTTTAGTAGTTTTAGTTCAGCTATCAGCCGGCTGTAGATTAAACCTTTACACATCATGACATAATGATGTGTAAAGATAGACGCTGTGTGTGTGTGTGTGTGTGTGTGTGTGTGTGTGTGTGTGTGGGTCGCAAGTCAGGACTGTTTATCAGCTTAAATTTTATAGTGTTCCAGTTCCAATTTTGTGTTCCATCTAAATTAGTTTTTGTCTTAGTTGAGTTGAGTAAAAAATCTTTCGATTTTAGTCAATTAAATCTACAGTTGATTTAGTGGACTAAAATGTATTTTGGCAGGCCATGGTGGCGTAGTAATGCCTGATTTACACTTAGGCGTGTGCCGAAAATAGCTGTAAATCGGCTATTTTCAGAGCCTGACGCCCACACGCAGCCAAGCATAAAATTACTTATCTTAGTTCTACTGGATCTCTGCTCCACTAGCCCCTCCCTGACATTTTAGTCTAGTTTTCATTTGTTGACGAAATTGTCAGTAAATGTAGTCATAGTTTTACTCATCATACGTTAGTTTAGTTTTCGTCAGTGAACAAAGATAGTCGACGGAACATTTTTCGTCATAGTTTTAGTCGACGAAATGAATTGGTTGTGTGGAAAGCATCTTTATGGCTGTATTGTTCTTCTGTCCTCCAGTACTCCCCTCCCCTCATCCCTCCCAGAGGAGAGGTCAACGCTGCCGACGCTTTTGACATCGGCTCCTTCGATGAAGAGGATACCAAGGGCATTAAGGTAACACACACACACGCGCGCGCACACACACACACACACACACACACACACACGCACACACGCATACTATCACAGGTACTGTATGTATTAGTGCACTTGCGAGTACATCCACATTTTAGGACAGCAATTTTAAAACCAAAAAAACTAAAAGGGGGTGGGGGGGCTTGTCTCCATTGTGGTCCGACATCCTGACGGTTTTGGACATACAAGGTTTCAATATGACAACATTTAATAAATATATACATTCATAAGTGAGTGAGTGCGTGTGTACAGTGTATTCAGTGGGCTTATGGTTCTAGCTTCTGTGGAGAAGTGCCATTGTCTCTGCTGCCCCCTTGTGGAGTGTGGCTAGAAGGACACTTAAGGTCAAAATCATTTCTTTTTCACTGTCCTGCTTCTCAAAATGACACCGTGTTCCCCTCTGCTGCTGCCAGGGTCCGTGTTCCACTTGTTTGCTATTCTGCGTCTGAGAGTGTTAAAGGAACACTTCACCCAATAAATGACTTCATTTCTATCCTTTTCTTATCCTGTGATGTCTTGAAGACACAGAGATCTTTTGATTGATTGATTGAATATTTTATTAACAGTTTGCAAAGACAAGCACGGGGAAGTACAGTTCAATACAAGGTCTGTTAAGACGATTTTAAGCCCAAGAAAGCACTATGGCTTGTTTCCATTGTGGTCCTTTGTACTCAATTCATCGAAATTGATTGTAATGTATTCCCTAATGGTCAATGAAGAATCCAAAAACAAAAAAAAAGAAACTTGTCGTCTTTGAAGTGAATCGGAGACCGAGATTAACAACAGCAAAAAGAATACCAAAAATATGTTTATTAACTCCCAAACGCCGCTCATAGTGTGTCCCGAAAGTCTTCTATCCATTTGAATTCATGTCTATAAGTCTAGGTGCTCTATTGTTTTATTGCATTGTTTTGATAATGTGTCGGATACATAACCGTAACACCTTTCGCTCCACAATCTGTGTGTCCTCCCTGTCTAGTTGCTGGACAGCGACCAGGAGCTGTATAAGAACTTTCCCTTGGTCATATCGGAGCGCTGGCAGCAGGAGGTGGCAGAGACCGTCTACGAGGCCGTCAACTGCGACACGGATAAGAACGAGGCTCGCAAGAGAGCCAAGAATAAACAGCTGGGTCATGAAGAAGGTGAGAGCCTGCACTCATTATTACACTGCATATATATATGTCGTTGTTGTCGGGGCAGAAGCCTCTTGTCTCCATATTGAAACCTTTTGTGTTTTAAACCGTGAACGCATCTGCGTAACCACTTTAACCATTATTTTATACTTTGGCTATTCAAAAATAGCAGATATACAAGTTCTGCAAACTCAACTAAAATCTTTTTTAGTCAACTAAAATTAGACTAAAACCAAAACATTTCAGATGACTAAAATATGACTAGAACTAAGTGGAATTCTTTTCAAATCAAAATGTGCTGTCAAAATGAACACTTTCTAACGTCAGGCCGTCTTTTGTGTGCAGACTATGCGTTGGGGAAGGACTGTATAATGCACGGCTACATGCTGAAGCTGGGCAACCCCTTCCTGACCCAGTGGCAGCGCCGCTACTTCTACCTGTTCCCCAACCGAGTGGAGTGGAGGGGAGAGGGAGAGTCACGGGTGAGTCACACTAGTACACTACTGACTGAGTCACACACATACACACACACACACACACACACACACACTTCCAAGCAGACACACTGTTCTTTACAGCGTCACAATCACATGTGTCTGGAAGTCAGCTTGTCCTACGGTTACAGTATGCTGTGTTCACACTGCTGGCTACTGCGTTCACAGCGGCAGATGCAAAGCTACATACAGGCTACCATTCAATGGAAGCCAGCGACATGACGATTCTACGTTTGTAGCCGCTACAAAATCTACCGAGCTACAAAATCTACCGAGCTACAAATCCCCAAGTTGAGCTGGCTTCAACTGCAGCTACGAATAAAAGCTACAAAACAACTAAATTGACAACAGTGTTTTAAACAACACTGTTGTCAATTTAGTTGTTTTGTCGTTTCAACTCACGTTCGTGCTCCACACAATTCCTGCTTGTAATTGGGGGGGGGGGGGGGGGGGGGTAATAATTTCCTTTGACTAGTTTCATGTTCTTTTTAACCCCAGGCATTATTATTTTCCTTTATATTGTTCTTGCTCGTCGGACGCTAGCTTGATGACGTCAACGAGACAGTCAGTCGGTCCTAAAGGTCAGAGAATTGAGAAACGAGTCAGACCTTTGAGAAAGGGGATTTGAGATTCAGATTTGAGAAACACATGGGATTTGCCTTCAGCGTGAACAAAGCCCTTTTGTTGTCTGTTGTGTTTGTCAGTGAATGAACGTTGTGTGTCTTGTCTATCCAAACTCCACACTGTAGGAGAAGTGGCTAAAACTTTTTAAAACCGACACGGTGAGTGCTAAAAACCAACACCAGCGTACTTCCCTGTCACTCTACCTTGAACTGGGCAGTTAACCCATTAAGTCCTGAGGCCGATTTCTACAAAAAGTCTTTTAAATCCTAACAGTTTTCTGAAGAAAAAAACGTTTGTTTCTATATGAGTGTTTCTTAAACTTTTTCATGTCAAGGACTCCCAAGATTATATGTTTTTGGCCGCGAACCCCCATCTCAAAATCCCAGAAGCAAACATTTGAGTAAAAACGTTTTGCTTTAAAACGTATATATATATTCAAAGATTGGCACACATTTTCTAGATGTGTTTCAAAAATAGCAGATCTACAAGCTCACAGCACGGCACGAAGTGATGCGCTATGAGCTTGTAGATTGCTATTTTTTAATATCCAGAGTACAAAATAATGGTTAAAGCGGTTACACAGATGCTTCCCCAGTTCTAATGGGTTAATATATCGAAACCGATATTATTAGAACCAGCCCTGCCTCTACCCACGTCCTGTGAATAGAGATGGAGAATATAATGCACATTATACATGGTTTAGAGCAGTGTAATGGACAGCGTCCTGCTCTAGGTGTCAGTAGAGAGCGTCCTTCCTCAAGCTCCCCAATCTCCTGCTAGTAGGTCAACCAGCCGATCTGGAACCCTCTGCTTTCACTCTAGTACAGTGGTTCTCAAACGTTTTAATTTCAAGGACCTCCAGCACTCTGAGAGCATGCAAATGGAGCCAAATGTAACCCCGTAGTAAGGGGTTCTCACAGTTACAGACCTGTAAGGGTCCATTTCAAACCCCCTTCAGGAACCCTGAGGGTCCCTGGACAACCTCTTTGAGAACCACTGGTCTAGTAGTTCAACCTATAATTTATTTTAATAAATAATCGCTGTCAGATTTTAGGCGTGCCAATGTTGCAAGCTTTGACAGTGTTGAATACTGTCTTATGCTTTGCACACTGGCACACCTTAAATCTAACACACCCGTACAATTATTTAAAGGACAACTTTGTTTTTTTTACAACCAAGGTTTATATTTTAGCTTGTAATTAAAGTAAAGTGTAATTAAAGTAAAGTGTTATTTTTTTTCATTTACTGCTTTCTATAGTTTTAGCAATTTTCGCGATATTTTTTACAGTGGGCGGGGGCATTATGTCCGGTGGCTAAATATGTATTTTTTACACAATAAAAAAGGTCCCGGTCTTTGATGGCCAGATGTGAGTTATTGGGGTCTAGAAGAGCTACTGTAAATAATAATAAAGAAAACGTGGGGTCATTGTGTAAAAAAAAGATCGCGAAAATTGCTAAAACTATAGAAAGCAGTAAATTATTTTGTTTTAACACTCATCTTTTATTTACTTTCATTACAATATAAAACATAAACCTTGGTTGTAAAAAGCCAAAGTTGTCCTTTAAGCCTGTCATGTTTCGACGCTTCTGTACAGGACGACATACTACAAATGTCCTTTTTTTTTTTTCTGTCCGTGGATTTGATTTGAACTTGTGATCCCACAGCAAAACCTGCTGACCATGGAGCAGATCGTGTCGGTGGAGGAGACGCAGATTAAAGACAAGAAATGCATCCTGCTTCGCATCAAAGGGGGGAAACAGTTTGTGTTGCAGTGTGAGGTACGTACGACACCGCTGTTATTGTTTCACATTGTTCTGCAAAAGTTTTTTGTTACACCACTTTCAAGCTACTTTTGGGCATGTTGTTGTCATTACAGGCAGAACATCTCAAAATGCCCTCGGGCCTGTGTGCTTAAAGCTGCAATCCATAGCTTCTGCAACCTTTTTGACATGAAGTGCCATGTTTTAACCCATTGACTCATTGAGTGCCATTGACGTGTTTCACGTGTTTTACCGCTATGGCGCAACGTGCCACTGACGTGTTTGACGTGTTTTTGAAAAAAAATGTATTTTTTCTTTTTGGGGGGGAAAAATAAATTCAGAACCCAAGATATCATTATCTGAAGATTTGCAGCTCCATCCACTCCTTGTTTAACTTGTAACTGAAAAAGGCTGTATCTCACTTCCTAAGCAAGATTTTTCAAAAATAGCAGATCTACAAGCTCATAGCGCGGCACTCGGTGCCGCGCTATGAGCTTGTAGATCTGCTATTTTTGAATAGCCAAAGAAATCTGAAGTGACACAGATGCGTTCCAGGTCTAAATGGGTTAATTTTCTTGATCGTCAGTGTGCCACGTCAACATGTTTAATTATGTCAACACATACACATTTTGGCTGTCCATATAGTACATACAAACGTTTCCTTTCACGTCAGGACATTGTAATGATCATTAGACTGAAACTCGTATCTCCCAGACTCCCACCCCATCTTATTCATCAGTCAAGAGTTTGCATACTTGGACACATAAAATTTTATGGACTCTGCCATGTCTGCTTGATCTTTGAAAGAAAAAAAGAATCCTCTCTCTCACACTTATGCCAGTGTACCAGTGATTACCCTTCCCCGTGCCAATGATGGCATAAGGTTGCCTACCCCTTAGTGAATAGAATGTGTGCGTACCAATCGGTATGTTAACACATTAAACGCCAAGAACGTAGTCCTACGGTCCATTAAATCCAACTGTTAAGCGCCGAGACCGTAGTGCTACGGTCCGGGTGCTTTTTCCTTTTTTTTCGATTTTTTTCCCTTTTTTTCCCTCAATTTTCGACACAGACCATTTTCAGTGTAACACCACCGGAAACGGAACTATTTGCGATCCGGTTTTGCCGCTCCCGTCGGCCTCCATTCTAAAGCGCACACTAAAACGAGAGTTATGCATATAACTAAGGTTCTACGAATTCCGGATGACCGCCAGAGGCAGTGTTTTCAACACCTGGATATCCATCGCGCGCTCGCGCATAGGTCGAATATTAATACCAACAAAGTCACTCGTGACCTGTGTACGCGCACGTCACCTATATAGGTACGGTGGACACAGCGATCATCCTCTTGAAATCTTTTCGTCGAGAATGAGATTCCGAGTGACAGTCAACTCTGGCGGTCATCCGGAATTCGTAGAACCTTAGTTATATGCATAACTCTCGTTCTACTTCATTCCTTCTGACCGCCAGAGGCAGTGTTTTCAACACCTGGATGACTAATACCAACATAGTCACGAGGAATCTGCGCTTACCAAGGTCGGTTTGCAGACAGAATGAACAGACAACAACACAGCCGTCGCTGCAAGACGGCCAGGTTGACTATATATATATATATATACAGGAGCGGGCAAAAACCCATGAAAGATGAAGCCCATTCGGCTGCATCTCCTGGCCTGCTCCAAGCCTGTATCACTGAGGGAGAGGCTCTGGCAACACCCGCGGTCAAGAAATACCTTGGGGGAAACCTAGAGGTCCACTGAAGACGTACATTTGCCTGAACGCAGCAATGAAAGTCTCCATCAAGCCAAGGCACAGCTGTGCCCTTCATCACAGACAAATACAACCAAACTCCAGCCATCACAGCTATGTCCTGCCACAGAGCCCGGACGGGACACAATAGGCAGGTACTAGAATGCAGTTTCTCCATCCTTGGTTGAGGAGCAAACTAACAAATAAATAGGCTAGCTGACGTGAAAGGCAGAAAGCCTCTGAGGACGTAAGGAGAGACCCATCGGAGTCCCACTTTAACAGTCTCTGGCAATGGCCAGGGCATGAAGCCCACCTACTCACTTCTGCCGATGAAGCAGTGAGGACAAAGAGCACTAACAGATGGTCATCTGAGAGAAGCCTGATGTACCGGCTGGGGACAAAGCTTCCAATACCACAGGCAAGCATCATGAAGGCACCCATGCAACCTGTGGGAGCCACACGCAGAGAGCATCTCAATGGTAGAGAGGCTGAACCCTTCATTTAACATCCTCCGTGGAAATCTAGAGGGGCATAAGCACAGAGCAACGCTCCAATCTATACAGTGGTCCCAACTAGAGCACAGTTTACACTCGCTGGCGTGCAACGCCCTAGTATATCAAAGCGGCAGGGTGAGAAACACCCTCAACGCTAACCCTTATTGTTTTATTTCTATTGTCGTCCAGCGACCAGCAGCAGCGGGGCGAGCCACACCCCCAATGCTTGCGGTATATCAAAGCGGCAGGGGGAGAAACACCCTCAACGCTAATCCTTATTCCTTTGGTACGATGTACGAAAATCCAGTAATGTTCGGACAATAGTCTTGAATTTCAGTGGTCAATGACGCAGCTGAAGGTTAGGAGTGAGGATGCCACATGCACCTCCCCCCCCAAACTGTGACAGGAGATCTTGTCTCCGTGGAGAGGCCAAGGCACTTCATTGAGAAGCTGCAGTAGGCCAGAGCATCTTGCCCTAACGGACTGGTCTGTCCCGGCAGGGAGACCTACAGTCAACAACGCGTTATGCCCTCAAGGCTAACGGTACTACCGCTCTGCCATACCTATGCACGTGACCCGAACTGCTATCGGATCCAAGAGGCTTCCAGTGGGAAACACGTCCACAGCCTGGACTGTACACCCAACAAGCGCGTTGCTATGAAATTTGCAAGATGAGGCAAGGCCCACAGAAGGAGCTTCCAAGCCTCCTGCAGAGACTGACTGGGTCAAGCGCCCCAGAAGACAGACTGTTGACATATTGTGTTATTGAACACGTCATAAACATCTTGAGGGCCAGGTGCACTGCATGCAGGTCCAGTGCATCAACGACACTGGCTGAGACCCTCACCATTCTGTTGCAGTCTTGGGGTTCGAGGCCCAAGCCACAAATATATATATGAGTAAATCAAGTAGGTCAAGCAGAAGCCTTCCAATTGAACTGAACTGCCTGTTCACGGTGCCCAAGCAGGCCCAAACGTCTGGCCTGGAATGACAGGCAGAGAGAGTCTGAAGTGTCTCACTGCCTCTCCATGAGAGTGGGGCCTGTTGGAATGGTCCACACTCCTTTCCCCCTTTTTATTCACATTTGTACATGCGTGAAATTCATCCGCTGTATCTATTACCCATCCTAGAACTACTAGGAGCAGTGAGCAGCCATTCACCGGCGCTCAGGGGGGGGGCAATTAGGGGCTCAGATAGGGACACACATCGACCCATTGCTGGCCTGGCATCAAACCCGGGACATCCAGAGGCTCTGGCTCCCCATGCAGGCCACTAACCACTCAGTTATGGCCACCTTAGAAAAGCCACACGTGGCACTGACCTTATGCAAGTAGACAGTCTGCTGATTCTCTAATCATGCAAGCAAACGCCTAGAGTGATAGGCGCTGCATAGACGCTGTACAGGCGCTGTGTCTGTGTATCAACACTCGCATGCCGGAGGGCTAGGGCGAGGTTGTTAAGGGAATGTCCAATACATCCCATTCCAGCTGCTGTGGCATGGCTCTAGGTAGCAGACCAGAGACTAACACTGTGGCCATGAGCAACAGTCATCCAGCTCAACAGCTTCATCTAGTGACACCACCAGAGAAGCAATGTTTACAGTTTAGGCATTTAGCAGGCGCTCTTAATCCGGATCGACTTACAGTAAGGTAAGTAAAGTAAGCAATGTTGGCATCAACCACTAGCCTTAGGTCTAGGCCATATTGGGCTGTACTCCCCATGGCTGACCAATTAGCTAAACATTCACAGCCATAGCCTGTGTCAGGCACCATAGTCAGGACATGACTGGCGCAAGTAATGGACCTTCTCTTCTGGGACCAGCCATTGTTGCAATAATCCATGGGCAACAGCAACAGAGTGAGACACTCAATACTACTGATGACGTAGCCATAGCGAAAGCGAGAATCATTCAGGCTACAGTGTCAAGGACACAGTATGATAGTTAAGAAGTGGTGAAGCCGCACCCTTCCCTCGTCATATAGAATTATTTAAGACTATTGCACTACCAAGCACATAGTATTATCTGGATAGCAGCAGAGCGACATACACTCAAGCTATGATATCAAGTATTCACAGTATACTGCATATGTTGAATAGCAGTAGTGAGTACCAGGTACACACAGTATTAGTGGGTAACAGCAGAAGAGCGAGATACTCAGTGCTATTGATAACGTAGCCATAGCAAAAGAGCGAGAATCGTTCAAGCTACAGCGTCAAGTACCTATGTACTTGTTAATGTATTCCGTTGCCTTGGACCCCAGGAAGAATAGCTGCTGGCTGTCCTTTCGCCGCAGCTAGTGGGGATCTATTGCCAACAAACAAGTTTATTGATTATCAGTACACCGAGTACAATGTTACTAATATGCAACGTCGTCGTAGCAAGGAGCGAGAACCACTCAAGCCACAGTGTCATGCCATGTGTCAAATACACACAGTATGATAACCAAGTGATGGCAAAGCGAGACACACTTGAACCATACTAGCACTATAATTCCATTTTACTACCAAGCACAAACAGTATAATCCGAATAGCAGCAGAGTCCCACTCAAGCTATGATCCGTACTCGAACTGTGAGGTTAAGCACACACAGTGGCAGTATTGGCATACCCCTGTATATCACGGGCAAAATATGCTGCATCAGTACCGAGCAGCGTTTACCACTTGACATGTGTTTTGGCGCTCAGTGGAGTTGTGACCTGTATGCACACCCCTGTCCGGTAGTGTGCCATTCTCTGAACATAGCACCAAGTACATGCGGTAATAGGTACACAGTATATCGTCCAATAACGACAGAGCAAAGCACCCTCTGGGTGTCCTTTATTAGCTGCAGCCATCGCGCTAACAAGCGCCACATGTCTGGTAGATAGAATGTCTGCGTTAGAGTGAGAACCACTCTTAGCCAAAACATTCACAGAAGAGCACTCATACAATGGTGTAACGTAACTGAGTACATGTACTCAGTACTGTACTTAAGTGCAATTCCGCTTTAGGTATTTGTACTTATGGAGTCAGTTCTCCGCCACTGCGCTCATTAACGCTTTGGTCGTCTCCTCGAGGCGAAAGAACACCTTCTATGAGACACCTTAACCAGTCAATCTGGCTCCACCGCCGTCGTGTCATCGAGGGGAGAGCATGAGACATCAGTCAGGCGATCAAGTTCTGCCGCGGTCTCTCAAAGCGGCAGAGCAGACTATGCACTCTCAACGCCTTCGTCCAGCGACAAGCAGTAGCGGAGCAAGACACACTCCCAGTGCTAGCGGTATATTCCAGTGGGCGCACGCCGCAGTGGCGTGGTCCCTCCAAAAGCGGCAGAGCGAGACACACTCTCAACGCTAATACTTTCCACTCCTTTCGTCCAGCGACAAGCGGTAGCGGAGCGAAACACACTCCCAATGCTCACGTTATATGGACGGTGGGCCGCCCGCCATGGTTTATCAAGCGGCAGAGCGAGATGCACTCTCAACGCTAATCCTTTTCCCTTCTTTCGTCCAGTGACAAGCAGTAGTGGAGCGACCAGCAGCAGCGGAGCGAGACACACTCCCAATGCTTGCGGTATATTAAGCGGCAGAGCGAGACACACTCCCAACGCTGATACTCTATCCTTCTTTCGTCCAGCGACAAGCAGTAGTGGAGTGAGAAACACTTACTACGCTGACGCCATGTTGCGGCGCTGACGCCATGTTGCGGTGGTCCGCACGTGGTTCCTCAAAGCGGCAGAATGGGATACACTCTCAGCGCTAATACTTTCCACTTCCTTCGTTCAGCGACAAGCAGTAGCGGAGTGAGAAACACTGTCAGGAGACTCCTGCCGGATCCAAGACACAGCCCCTGGTATAATATGACTTAGTCATCAAGTCCTTCACACTTCCCGCCAATGGGGAGACGGCCCTTTGCAGCACCCCCCCCCCCCCCCTCTCAGCAGAGAGAGAGAAAGCGGAGAGAGCCTCCTGGCAGGGGGGGGTTAGCCTAAATGCTAGCGTGCTTCATTAGACCTAGTTTGGCTATTAAGTTATTATTTGGCCATGTTCACCCTGACTTCAATCTTAGCTATTGTTGGGAAGACCCGTGTGGTGTCACAAAATGTTGCCACCACTTATATATAAAAAACATTAGAGCGTTTAGCGTCGCAGACTCGCTAAATGTTGTCAGGTTTGGCGAGAGAAACAAGCAATCAGGTCTATGAAAGATTGGGGCAAAAAGCCTATATTATGACTTTAGTCATTTCTTGTTTTTTTTCTCTTTCTCATCCGTCCAGCGACCACCAACAATGGAGCGAGAGACACCCTCAATGCTAATTGCTAACTGTGTACTAATACCCTGGGCCGCGTACCGCGGTCCCCCAGATTGGCCCAGAAGCGGCAGCTTTCTTTTATTTTAACTTTATTCCTGTCCAGCGACCAGCAACAATGGAGCGAGAGACACCCCCAATGCCAATTGCTAACGGTACATTACGGTGGGCCGCGCACCGCGGTCCCTCACGCTAATCTTTATTTATTTATTTCTGTAAACACAGCCCAAACATTCACTCACCGTCGCCAATGGCAACCGTCGCCGATGTAGTACAGCTATGGCCCCACGTTATCCGTGTCAGGACCAACCACAACGGTGCAGGCTGCAGCGGGGAAACCCACGCTGCTATTGTCGTTTCGTTGTCCCGCGACCAAGCAGCAGGGGCGAGACACACCCCCCAATGCTTGCGGTATATCAACACGCCTGGACCGCTACTCGATGCTATCGTAGTTAGCCACCAAGCCATTGTAGTTAGCCACCAACGCTAGCAGGCAGCAGCTAACTCCATTCACCGTCGTGACTCGTGCAGGGCTGTTTGTACATGCTTTTTTTTTTTTTCTCTCTTCCTTCTGTCGTTCCTTTCCGACAGCCCCTGTGAACGGGGTAACGTAATTCCATGGTAGCAGACTACGCAGTCTCTGGAGGACGAACTAGTTCGTGGCCCCAACCGTGTCGGTTGCGAGACTACACGCGCAGCTGCGAGTAATCGACCTACGCCCCGGAGGCGAAAAGATGAAAGAGGATGATCGCTGTGTCCACCGTACCTATATAGGTGACGTGCGCGTACACAGGTCACGAGTGACTTTGTTGGTATTAATATTCGACCTATGCGCGAGCGCGCGATGGATATCCAGGTGTTGAAAACACTGCCTCTGGCGGTCAGAAGGAATGAAGTAGAACTCCTTTTTCTCCCTTGTAGTTTTTTCTCCTCGGTCATCACTGTTTAACATAAACCGTTCTAACTACAACATGGATGCCCCGTTTGACACGTGGTCTGCACTGGTAGACACATGGGCATGTGCACGATGTTTACAAACAGTGCATCGCGCATTCTTAAGGATTTTAACGGGGTCTATGGCGACGTGAAAAAAACAAAAAAACAACAATAAAACCTTGGCACTGGTGAGTACATTATGAGATTAACCTCTGGCGGTGGATGTGTTAAAGGGATAGTTCACCCAAAAAAACATTTTTTTCTATCGATTAGTCACCCCATGGAGGCTTGAATTCATGGATATTTTATTAGTTTTTGTCGCATTCCTAAGACAATAAATTGATGACCAGCGGACCGGTAGGCAGCCGTTGTTGACACAAAGGAGACTCTTTGCGTCTCCTACCGGAACCGCTGCCGGTCCAGAGTGACCCAGAGTTTGAACTGACCCTCGTTGTTTGGCGTGTTTGTGTCATGCAGAGTGACCCAGAGTTTGAACTGACCCTCGTTGTTTGGTGTGTTTGTGTCATGCAGAGTGACCCAGAGTTTGAACTGACCCTCGTTGTTTGGTGTGTTTGTGTCATGCAGAGTGACCCAGAGTTTGAACTGACCCTTCTTGTTTGGTGTGTTTGTGTCATGCAGAGTGACCCAGAGTTCGTCCAGTGGAAGAAGGAGCTGACTGAAGCGTTCACCGAGGCCCAGAAGCTGCTGCGCCGCGCCCCCAAGGTCATCGGCAAGGGCCGCGCCGGGGGGGTGGAGCTCTCCAAACCACCTCTCACACACCGCAACAGCAATGGCCTGTGAATTAAAAACACATGACACAAACGCACACACGCAGACATACACACACACCTATTATAACACACACTTGCACACACACTGCATCCCCACCCCCCACCTCCTCCGTATCGGCCATTGTCTACGTGCCCCTGAACACCTGCTCCTCGATCCGTCCCCCCCCACCCCCCCCCCTCACAGAATAAAGCCTCACACAACCGTTGACGTGCGGAGCGTTGGACGGACCCCCACCAGCTTCTTTTACTGTATTGACCACTCTTATATCGTTGACCATGTCGTTAAGCACGTGACGGAAAAAAAACGTGCCAAAGAAAACGTTGCCATAGGACTTTTAGCCGACCGGTCAAGGAAACGGAAGGATCGAAATCAAAGATGCGGAGAGAGAGAGAGAAGGACGGGATGTTTGGAGAGAGAGAACCCAGCATGTTTAGAATAATCTGCATGTATGTGATAAAGGAACGTTGATTTCTCCCTGTCGTATACTCTCTACGTCTCTCCCCCTCCCCCCCTTCCCTCCTCAACACCAGCCCTGGAGTGGGATTTAATCAGGTTTATCTGGGGAGGGGGGGCTCTCCTCCTTACCGACATTAACCTAACATGCTTGACCCCGGCGAGCCGGCCAGGGCGCAGGCTGCCAAACCACAGGCTTAGTAAATGTTTGACTCATCGCCGCATCGCTCTCTCCCCCTGATGTATACGTGCGAGCCGCTGTCAACCGCGCCAAAAAGAGAGCCAACCGACAAGCTCACAACCGGTGTCATGCAACACCAAGTATTATTGGAGCCTTTAGTCTTACACTCACTCAAAACATCACACGCATGCACACACACACACACACACACACACACACACACACACACGCTCAGACGTCATGTCCTGGAGAGTGGACGGTCTGTGTTGTGCTAGCCCCCTACACCCCCCCCCCCCCCCCCCCCACACAGTACCGTACCCACTCTTCTCTTCACCTGAAGCCCCAGAAGACTGACTGGCTAGTCCAGCTCCCAGGCACGCCTAGGCTGGATCACAGGAGTGAACAAGGGGGGGCAACAGCCAGATGACAAACAAAAACAAAATGAAAAGAACGGACAAGACTAAAAACTAAAAAACGGCATCGCTCAGGACAAGGATGCACATCCATGTATGTGTGTGTGTATTTGTGTATTTTGTTTCTTCTCTTCAGAGTTGAGTCTTGCAGGATTTAGTTGGGGAATGTATTTGTGTATTCTTTCAAGAGAGAGGGAGAGAGAGAGGAGAAATACAAGGCTGCTTGACTTTGGTCCCCTCCATCCTTTCCTCTGTCCGTTCCGCATTCCATGATTAAAAACGTGTATGAAGTGCCAACATCAATATTTACTTGAGTCACCTGATGCACCCAGGATCACCTGACGCACCCCAGGATCTGAGTCACCTGATGGACCCAGGATCACCTGACGCACCCAGGCGGATTGAGGACCTGCTTGACAGGAATATTTACAGGGGGCGCTCCGCTCACCATTCCAGTGCAGAAACAGGAACGTAGGAAAAAAAGGACCACACTTTTTTTTTGTTACCAGATCGGCTCCTTTTACAGCCAGTTGCCATAGAGACCGAGAATTCTATCGGTTGACACACGAAACAGCAGCCGTTACTATGGGAACACCTGTAACCACGAAGGTGGGTATATCTCTAGGAAATGGCTAAACTATTGGCACCGATGTAAGTCTCGGCGTATGACGGTTACACTCACAGACAGAGATGATGTAACTCTCTGCATATGGCGGTTACACTCACAGACAGAGATGATGTAACTCTCTGCGTATGGCGGTTACACTCACAGACAGAGATGACGTAACTCTCGGCGCATGACGGTTACACTCAACAGGAAGAGATGAGAAGGATCCAGTTGACTGACTGAGGAGAGCGTAGCCTTTTGGTTTTTTGAGTGTATATATAACGCAACTGTTCCAATGTGCATCTCCAGTATATTACTCTCTACTCTACAGCCTGTTTGCATTAATGGGGATTTCTCTGTTTTGCCTGTTTGTAAATCTGTCCTTCTGTCAGGCTTGGTGGTGAGGTAAGGGGAGAGAAAGAAAGGGGGTGGGGGGGGGGGCATTTCCGTGGTGTTTTGGGGGCGGGGCGGGTGGAGGCGGTGGTGTGTATCTTAAGTCGCTGGGGAGGGGGGGGAGGGGATTGGTCTGACAGCTTTCAATGGACTGGCTGCGCTCATACCTCAGTTGTACTTAGTTAGCCGGAACGTAAAAAGCCCCATTTACACTTTGCCGCACAGCAGTGTCGGAGTGGGGGGGACAGTAGCCGATCAAGCATTTGAACGTAATGCGTGGAATCGGCTATTTCCGGCGTGCGACACTTTGCCGTATGATGATGACGGCGCCTAAAACTTAAGCCTATAGCGCACTGTGTATGTTTCAGACACCCGGCCAAAAGTCTGCATGTCCTTCTCATCGTAGTCTTGCAGCCATTCCAGGTTAGAACATTGGATGTTCCCTTTCGCTCACAAATAATCATAATCGTTGGTTTATGCTTTCAGTTTAGTCAGCGGTGCACCGTGTCAAGACGAGTTTTAGGTGAAGGTTATGATTATAATACTCCGGTTATATGATTTTTATTTTTTTATACAGCCTTTTTTCCGGACGCGACACAGAGCCCAGATAATAAAAAAACAAACAGGTGTTAATAGGATATTAAGGTTTTTTGCTGATGGGACTTTTAAACGTTTTTACTCGTTTTAACTTAAGGTCTACAAAAACAACAAAAAAAGTGCTGCTGCGGATTGTGTAAAAACAACAGGCCAGCGAGAGAGAGACGAGGGAGGAGAGGATTGTTGAACTCAAATAATTTCAGGGGTTTTAATTTTTCATGCAGTTACAATGTTCCTCATCTGTGTTGTCGATGCATTTCCAGAGCTGTGACATGCGTGTGTGACTTAAAAACAGTATAGGAAAAAGGGGGTTTGACTAGGGCTGTGTTTGTGATATTCTATAGTAGCCTTTATCCAATTAGAGGGGGGGGAGGAATATTGTCTTATAGAGAAAATGTTGTCACCTTTTCTAGGTGTCTTTTATTTTTGTAAACCAAACCGGGTTTTACTTTGTTGCACCTTTTTTTTTTAGCCCAATGTGTTACTTAATGGTTGTTCTATGTGCCAAATAACCTGTTGCTGAGTGGAAGCCATCATCATCATCATCACCCCCCCCCCCCCCCCCCCCGCTTCTTCTCGGGAGTTTAACCCATTAAGACCTGAGAACGATTCTACAAAATGTCTTCTAAATCCTACCAGTTTTCTGAAAAACGTGTGTTGCTAAATCAGTGGTTTCATGTCGAGGACCCCCAAAATTATATGTATTTGACTTTTAAAGCGAACATTTGTAACTCAAATCTTTGCTTCTGGGGGTCCCTGGAACAAAATATTTTGAGATGGGGGTCCGCGGCCAATTATCATATTGGGGGTCCTTGACATGAAAAAGTTTGAGAACCACTGCTCTAGAGTAGTATCATGTCCTCAGAAGGGTACAAAACTGTGACCAAATGGAGCAGGAGCTTGAGGCCGTTCGTTCGGTGTGTAATCGCTGTGTTTTCCACAAACTGGCAAAATTGGACGTTTTTAAGAAAAAAAACAACACAAGCCGCCAGCTCTCTGCTTATTGCTCCTGGCAGGTTTCTGTCACACTGTCTCTCTGTGTAAATGTGGTGAGTGCGCGCACGCAACGCACGGCACGCGCACGACGTGCATCCTTATGGCTTTGTGCGTTTTATTCAGTGAAGATGTTTTTCTTTTTTTGGTCATTACACAAATTCTTGACTCACATAATATGCTCGACAGAAGACAACGAAAGGATGGCATATAGGAAGAAAAAATAAAACAAAAAAAACAAAATTTTAAAGTATATATAAATATATGTGTATATGAAAAATGGACAAAAATGCTCTAGGTTTATTTAAAAAAGATTAAATGTAGAAAACAAAACAAATTGTTTGCGGGGGAAGACTAGGTTTTTTTTTTTTCATGTGAGTATAATTGTTTGTGGTGAAGACTTTACGGCTCGGATCTTGCACATAAAGAGTTTAGATATTGTACCTGCAAGTTACAGATGATTATTTTTTTTTAAATGCCAAGAACTCCTGCGCTTTTCATATTTATTGTGTTTCTTTTCGGGGACGTCCCCCTCCTCCCCTGTCGACAAACACCCCTCCCCCGAGATCTTCGCTGTAGAAATACTCTTGGTTTACACCCATCGGAAAAACTTGTTTTTCATAATGCCATAAAAACACAAAATACTACTGGCTTTTGGGTTATTATTATTATCACCATTAAGGTCATGATGATACTGATATATTATTGATAATATTATTCGATGATTATTGTTATTAAATTTATTTTTATTTCAATGACTTTTTTTTGTTTTCAAGACAGGTAGGAACTTTACGTGTTGGACTGGTTGTAACAAAGCAGTTCAGAAATAAAAATCTTTTTTTTTTCGTGTTATATGCTGTTGTGTGTGTGTGTGTTTACATGGACTGAATCATTCTATCAATCCTGCATGGTTCTTTAACTTATTTCATTTAGGATGGCTTCTGCATACAGGTGCAGGGACCCTCCAGGGGCCTTGATTCATAACTTCTTGTATAGTTGTATATATTGCAATAATGTGTGTAATAGCACCTCAGAACAGAAGACATTCCAAAACGATGTTAAAAGGAGAAAGTCCCTAAGGTGAACACACGACGATACAGAGCGTAAGGAAGAGGGAAAAATCCTCCTCCCTCTCCTACCTGAGGGAGGCGAGCTACATCAATCCTCCTCGCTTTACAAAAAAATGTAACCATAATACTGACTGACCATGATACTGACACATGATGCTAACGTTATACTGGACTTAATACTGACATGATAATGGACATGATACTGATATGACAAGTGGAGTAAAACACCAGGGGATAGATTGATCCATACTGATCCATGAAAGGTTGCAATAGCATGCAACACCAGGTGGTAGATTGATCCATGACAGGTTGAAACAGAGTAAAACTAGTAGTAGTATATACTATGCATACAATGAATTATCTGGTATGCATACTATGTTGTAGGGATACAATGAATGATCTAGCATGCATACTATGTAGTATGGATACAATGAATGATCTAGCATGCATACTATGTAGTATGGATACAATGAATGATCTAGCATGCATACTATGTAGTATGGATAACAATGACAACCATTCTGACTCTTTCTGAACCCTATTCACTGCAAGGGATTGAACCCCGTCCTAGTAAACCAGTTGTACCATACTGCTGTCTTTTGCTTCTTCAGTCTTCCCGACACTTAAGTTGTAGAAAGGCACTTAACAACTATTTGAGTTACATATTGTCAGAATCAGCTTGCTTTGTGTTCATTCATGTGCTAAAAGACTGACTTTGAGAGATGTTTCATCCAGTGGGGGAACAACTGAAAGCCGGCACACTGATCAGCCCCCCCCCCCACCCCCCAGCGCATGTGGCTTTTAGGGTTAGGGTGAGCTTCCAACAGTGTATTGGGGTGCCTCGAATAGATTTGCAGTCCATGTAAGCTGGTGAATCTCTGGTAAAGTTGCGGAGAGGCGGCGAGGCGGAGTGCGTCAATTTCTAATAAAATAAAGGTCCATGTGATTTGACGGCCCGGGCCCCGGGAGTCCCGGCCTACCCGGACGCTCCGCCACTGGTTTCATCGTATAATGGTAGTCAGTGGGCAGTAGATGTGTGCATCACTCAAGATCCAATTTATCCCCTGAGCAAGCAGGCAGTCTCTATTAGCTCAATGACAAAAACAAAATCTGCCCTTGCGCAGGATAACAGGTTCAAATCTGGGGTAGAGGAGGAAAGTTACATAGTGCAGCTTTAAGTTAAAGTACAGCAATAGCACAATGTAGAAATGGTAAGCCTTGCCAAGCCATGTGTGGCCCAAAATCTAAATATACAAAGTAAAGCGTAACTAAAGTCTTCAAATAATTGTAGTGAAGTAAAAAGTACAATATTTGTCTCTGAGATGTAGTGCTGATAGAAGTATTAAGTATTGAAAAATGGACATACTCAAATTAAGTTAACGTACCTTAAGATTGTACTTAAGTATATGAGTATATAAGTTTGTACTTTTTCCACCACTTGTTTTCACTTCATGAGATTAAAGGAGATGAGATCCCAGGTCAAATAAGATATGAGATTAAGGTAAAAAAAAATCTGTTAATATGAGATTAGATTAGATGAGATGAGAAATGTAAGTGTTTAAAGTAAACTGTTGTGTAACTGTTGTATAAACTAGCTCAGTGTGAGAGTGTCTAGTCTGAGAGTGGGAGGGTTCAATCCCCGGCTGATGA
This sequence comes from Gymnoscopelus microlampas, assembly GCF_963454915.1. Classification (NCBI taxonomy): domain Eukaryota; kingdom Metazoa; phylum Chordata; class Actinopteri; order Myctophiformes; family Myctophidae; genus Gymnoscopelus; species Gymnoscopelus microlampas. The sequence continues at coordinate 14,843,623 of NC_139958.1, forward strand.
TGCCCCCCCCCATTATAAAATCATTATGTAATTCTTTATTGCATACTAAAATAATAACGCTAGTTGTTGGATAGGAGATACATGACATAATTACAATATTATAATTTTTTGTAAACTGCAACACAATTGAAAGTGGGGGTCCCTGCTCCATCTTCTCTCAAGCTAAGGGGTACTCCTTGACCTGAAAAACGTCGAAGACCCCTGATTTAAAGCCAAGAAAAAGACCCTCCTCCTCCTTGGTACGTCATGGTCATGTGACGTCATCTGCCGCCTTGACTCACGTCGTTGCAGCGTAGACATACACAGCTTGTGTGTATGTGTGACTGTTCGCTGTGTATGAGTTATATTTCCACATTCGTTTAACTTACAGGCAAGTCCAGGAGGAATGGCGGCCCTTTTTAAGGCGAGCAGAGGTCAGTAGTATTTCTTAAGTATTATAAAAGTGTTCGCTGCTTTTATGACTTATTGCTTACAAAATCACATACATGTAACCTCGCGACAAGCCTTGTAGGCTCTTATGTACTGCTCAGTGCTCGCATCCGGTCTAAAGCCCGCCTACTGTATCTGGTAGTTTCCATGCACCCACACAATACACACTGACAGGACCGTTTCCGTATCCGCTCTAGACCGGATCTGCAGATTGCAAAGTGAATTGACCCCAGTATAATGTCAACATGTAACAATGTCCCTCTCTGGTCATCTGAGGCTTTCTTTGTGGACACACTTTGTGGTTAATTATTGCTTAAAAAGTTTAATTTAGTAGCATGTCACCAGTAGCATCAACATCGTCTCAAAGAACATTTGTAATGCTAATTTAGGTTGAGTAACGACTATGCATTGAGCTAGCTTCCTTACCTAACCTGGTGCCTGGTGAACAGAACGTGTCAAATGCTTATACAAGACACATGAAAAAGCACTTAGTTTAGACACATAGTTTAGTAAAAGTCCTTTCCTTTATAACACCAGGATGTTTCTAGCTTTTAAGACATGATTTGCTAACTCATGCTACAGCCTACCAACTGGGACAGAGGTTATGTGTGAGTGGATGGACATGACCTTTCACCCAGATATAGCCCACACAGGTTAGCAATGAATAGTTAAGCATTTAGATTATAGATCAACTGGTCCTGTTTATCAATGTTTTATATTCTGATCATTCTGATTTCAGTGGTGGCCACTCTGCTCATTCAATGATATCTGAATGATGAACAAATGATATGCACTGTCACACATAAAAGAGAAACAAGATAGAGGGGTGTAGGCTTTGTTTTGATAATAGTTTATAGCCTACAATCCAGACTGATTGCTATGTTCGACGTCTTTCTTTTTCTCACTGAGTAGCGAAATGAGAAATGAGGAAAAAAAGAATCAGGCCAAATATTTTACACTTCATGAAACTGTTAAGAATGGCTTTAACCCAAGACAATAAATGTTGGAAATGCAACATGCAAACAACAACAATGCAAGAAGAAAAAACACATTTATTTTTCTTCATGCTTCATGGGACTGCTCTGGGGTACTTCCTTTTTGGAAGATGGTATTGAAAATACTGGATTAAATTAAACAAAGTTCATGGGTGTCTCCCCACATGTGTCTTTTAGGGTACAAATCCCTTATGCCAGCAGAGATGGGATTTAAACAGGAACAGGTTTTATTGTATCAGACAGGCTGATTTTACTTAACTGGAAGAGTTCACATTATGCCAGAATGTACACAGTGGCTGAAACTCATGACAGAAACTGCTGCTTTTTATATAAGATTTTTTTTTTGGGGCTTTTATTGCTTTATTTGGAGAGGGACAGAGAAAGTAGTCTGACAGGAAATGGGGAGAGAGATGGGGGAAGACACGCAGCAAAGGCCGTCGGGAACGGGACGCGAACCCGCGGCACGCTGTCTGTTAAGGGATTTCAACCAAGGGTGCCTAGACCGCGACGCCACGGCCTAGGCCAGAAACTGCTGCTTTTAAAGTATGATTGCCAACAGTGTAAATTATGTTGCAAACAAAACTAGCAAACTATGGGACATTTGTCTGGCTCAATCAATTAGATTGATTGATTGAATACTTTATTAGTCAGAAATGTAAACAGCACAAGGTACTGTCAGACATTTAGGCTAAAAGGATAACACAAAAACGTCCTGGGTTTCCATTGCGGTCCTAATAAATGTTCATCATAGAGGAGTTGGGGTATTGATGGACAGGAGGATATGTCTTTACTGTATGATGTGAGTGCAGGTGTGCTGGATATACATTTATTACTACATATATGATATAGAACAAAAGAGGACTCCTGCACATCCCAAAAAGAACATACAGTAGGAGGTGCTAGGCAGCAGGCGTATAAACTTTAAAAAAGGATGGACCTTCCATAAGAAAGGGACTGCACACTCCAGAGAACAGAGATGAACAACTTACTAACTGCATCAAGTGGTTTATTAGCACTTGTGTGTTCCTGTTTTGTTTTGTCTTATGAACCATTTGTTTTGTTTTGCTTTGACTGCTACAATGTTGAGGAACCAAAACCTCCTTGTGTGTGTACACATATTGTAGGTTATAACAATCTTGATTCTTGATTGGTTTGGTTGACAGATTAAAAATAGTGAACTGCTGACGTTTGTGATGTTTTTAATGGATTGTGATGCTAGGTTCATTGTTTACCGGGTATCCTATAGTTTCAATGTACAGATTATTATTTTGATAGTATAGTGTTTAGACTGATGCTAGGTTCTTGGTTTACCTGAGATCCTAGTTTACTGAGGCACTACACTGTCTCTGCATTTGATGTAAGTGTTTACCTTCCTTACTGTATGTCACTCTGGATTAGAGCGTCTGCTAAATGCCTACATTATAAATTGTCTTTTCCAGCTGTGGGTCTGTGTGTGAGTGGCTGTAGAAGTCTGAGCCAGCTGGCAGAGTTACCAGAGATGCACCAGATGCTGAGGCAGACGTGCAGAGACTACGCAGACAGAGAGCTGGCCCCCATCGCTGCTAAACTGGATAAAGAACACCTGTACCCTGCCAAACAGGTACGCATGGATTCAAGTCCTCAGTCGCCACGACACCACTGATTTCAGTCATTTGGATTCCACAGAAGTCTTCAATGGAATCATGTTGTGCACCAAAATTAACCTTTCTGCAAGCTCACAACGCGTCTATGTCTATGAGTGAGACATGACCTTTGACACGATCTAAATGTCTCAATAGAAGAGCAGGGAGACAAAATACAATCACCCCAATTGTTTAAGTTATATTGTATTAACATACTCTACCATACATATTGGACAAAGTAACATTTTATTCATTTAAAAAAAGTTACATCCGGTTTTAGTACTGTACTTGAGTGAATGTACTTACTAAGTTACTATGGTATCCACCAATGGGAGACAATCCTGCAATGGAGTGGATGGATGAGAAACCTGCTCTGATAATGTTTTCCAGGTCCAGGAGTTGGGTGCCATGGGAGTGATGGCCATAGAGGTCCCAGAGGAGCTTGGCGGGGCTGGGATGGACTACCTGGCATACAGCCTGGCCATGGAGGAGATCAGCAGAGGCTGTGCTAGCACAGGAGTAGTGGTCTCCGTTAACAATGCAAGTACTCACACAATCTGATGGATACTTACTTAATGTCGTTTATGCCTATATTGTTTGTTTATTTTCACTTGCAACAGAATTTAAAAAAATGAGACACAAAGAATCAGTAAAAATGTGAAGGAGAATGCCTATAAACCCTCCAGGGGCTTGAGAAGTGGCATTCTGCGGGAATTGTTGTACATACATTTTAGGATACAATTACATAAATGTGGCATATACACATCTATTACAAATACAATATTAATAGAGACATGTCACCGATGAAAAAAACGTATGGACAATATACCCAAAAAAAGAAACGACAAAAGCATATCGCAACAATAAAAGTCAGGCACAAAAACTAAACCTCTCTGGAAAATATTGAATGGACCCAGGTTAATAAGGCAGACCATAAGTATTTGGTGGATAAGAGAAGCGATTGCAGATCTTTCTTGAATTAGGGAGAAGACATCTACTCCAGAGATTTTTTTAGACCCTCTGTAGCATATACTAAACTGAGTTTGAGATATATGTACGTCTTCAGCTCTCCCTCCAGAATACAAGAAGACTCACCTCAAGACAAACTCACCTCAACTGAAAAAGGAATACTCACCTCGGGGGTAGGAACAGTCACCCCGGGGGGTGGGTAAACTCAACTCAGGACCTGAGAAAACTCACCTCGGAACACTCACCCCGGGGGTAGGAACACTCACCCCGGGGGTAGGAAAACTCACCCAGAAAAACTCAATGGTGTAATGTACAGTGAGTTTTTGTTTTGTGGGTGGGTTTAACCTTTCCCCTCTACACCAAGTCTGTATGTTTAAAAAAGGCACATCTACCGGCTTGTGAGCTTTCCTTTTTCACAGAATGCTTTCATAATGAGACACGTTTAATCCATACTGGATTAAATTCTGTCTTTGAAGGTATAGAATTACCAAATGATGTTGTTCAATGATATATTTGTGTTTAAAATACACACACACACACACACACACACACACACACACACACACACACACACACACACACACACACACACACACACACACACACACACACACACACACACACACACACACACACACACACACACACACACACACACACACACACACACACACACACAAAGAGTAAGGCATCAAAATGTACCAAAAGTAATATTTCTAAAAACTAAAGTTCTCAAACAATGCATGTGTGCAATGCAATGTTCTATGCTGTTATCATTTATACCAGCAAAGTAGTAGGTAACTAAATATCCTAGGTAAAAATAGGGAAAAGTGTTTAATGCATGTTTTACAATAGTGAAATTGATTGATTGATTGATTGATGTACTTTATTTAGTAAGACATGAGAACAGTACATGGCAGTACATAACAGTACATGGAAGTACAAATTCGCAATACAAGGTCTACTAAACTGGATAGCTCAGTTAAGCACGTAGCTTAATCTAATAGTAACTAAAGTTCAATAATGCTTACTATAGTGAAATGTATATCTAATAGTAACTAAAGTTCAATAATGCTTACAATAGTGAAATGTATATCTAATAGTAACTAAAGTAACTAAAGTTCAATAATGCTTACCAAAAGCTTTTCTCACAAATGTGTTCACACAGAAAACAAAACATTATACCTGTGTTTTACCTTCACTGGAGTTTTTCTTCATTTTTCTTTGTTAAGTAAGTATTTGTTTGCATTATACACATTGGAATGTTCACTTTTCTGATGAAATCTACCTTGTATTTAAAGCACTTTAATTAGCTAAATGTAATTTAACAACATACATTGACATTGGAATGTTCATTTCTCTGGGTTCCTACCTTTGTTTGTTTGTTTGTTTGTTTGATGGGGGCACAGGAGTGAAGGGGAGGAGGGGGGTTGACCACTTAACACTAATATCCCATTCCACTTAATGATTCATTGTTTGATATCTAATAGGTGGATGGGGCAAGGTGTGGAGCTGGAGACACATAGCAAATGACCATGCTATTTGCTATTTGCATTCCTTGTTCACTTTTCTGATGAAATCTACCTTTCATTCATTCTGTGAAAATGGAAAGCTCACATTATGAAAGCATTCTGTGAAAATGGAAAGCTCACAAGCCGGTAGATCTACCTTTTTACCTTTTCTGATGAAATCTACCTTGTATTTAAAGCACTATTTAAAGCACTTTATTAATTCTATACCTTCAAAGAAAGAATTTAATCCAGATATGGATTAATCCAGATATGGATTAAACATCATTATGAAAGCATTCTGTGAAAATGGAAAGCTCACATTATGAAAGCATTCTGTGAAAATGGAAAGCTCACAAGCCGGTAGATCTACCTTTTTTTAAACATTGGGGTGAGTATTCCTACCTCTGAGGTGAGTCTTCCGAGGTGAGTTTTCTCAGGTCATGGGGTGAGTGTTCCTACCCCCCGAAAATCTTGGGGGTGAGTCTTCCGGGGTGAGTATTCCTACCTCTGAGGTGAGTTGGTTTTGAGGTGAGTCTTCTTGATACCCTCCCTCCACTGTCCTACGCCAGGTGTTCTTGGGTCATAGGCCTCTTTAATGTTTACCGTCTGGTGTCCAGGGAAGGGCATTCGGGGTGATGTTATCCTGCTCTCTACGCATTGCATGCCCAATCCATTTCCACCATGCTGTCCTGTTTACACAGGCTAAGAAGGTGTTGGTTGGATGTGGGCCAGAATATTGTCAGTATTTTCCAGGCTTTTTGTGTGAAAGGTCGACAGTTTGTGGACATTGATAAGGCTGCACAATATATCAATACTATATTGAGGAGTTTGCGATATGAGACTAGATATGGTTCTGGGATTTTGGATATGGTAATATTGTGATGTGGCATAAAGTGTTGTCCTATCCTGCTTTTCACCACATGAACCCTTGCGTCCCTATTCTGGCCATGCCGTACTAATAGGCGACACTAGGTGAACATTTGGTGAATTATCTAATCTTGTAGATGGCCTATTTTTGGCAAAACTATTTTGTGTAGAGGTGGAAAAAATGAGGGAACAATGTCTATCCTGCCATTGGCAACTGAATGTCCTCTGTGTGGTTAGAATCTACTAGAATCTACTGTATCTGTAAATCTACAGTGTCTAGACCCCTGGGGGCCCTGGTCAAAGCAGTATATGGGGTTTAAGTGGTTAAAGGTTGCATTACAGTAAAGTGATGTACTGTAAGTCTCTGAACTCACACAAGCTGCGATGTTCATCATTGTTAAGTACAGTAGCAATCCATGAATCCATATTGTATATTAAGTCTCGACTCCTGTACTCCAAAAAGCTTTTAAGCTGTTAACCAATGTAATGACCTGTTGTCCTTCTGATGGTTGATTGAGTGTACCTCTTCACACTGACTGGCTTTCAGCAGCAAAAATGATAAAAAAGGAAATGAGGAACTTTCAAAAGTTCAAGTTGAACTCAAGAATGTTTTAGTTTTTCCATCTCCATTAGTTCCAGGCTTGAACACATGAAATACATTTGCCTTGCATTATGTAAATAATTAATGAAAGCACCAATAGTCATTCCTTTAATATGATCACAATATAGATATTTGGTCTAAAATGTGGCCATATCCATCCATAAATGTACATAACTTTATCTAAGCATGGCTTTGTTGAACTTCGTTGATGGTGCAGCACTTGTAATGTGCGTGTGATTGTTTTCTGCAGTCTCTCTACATTGGTCCGATATTGAAGAATGGCTCAGAAGAACAGAAACAACAATGGATCACTCCCTTCACCACCGGAGAGAAAGTGGGCTGCTTTTCACTCAGTGAACCAGGTAATAACATACCTTGTTTATTGTCTCCCTGTCACTCAAAGACGATGATGAAGAAAAAGGTATAGTATGTTCATGAAAAAGTCTTTACTTTCATAAAGTATGACTGATCATTTTGCAAACTGGAAATGATTAAAAGAAATACACTGAGGGATGCATGATTTGATATACTGTAGACCAGGTGTCTTCAACATTGTTCAGGCCAAGGACCCCCTATCTGAGAGAGAAATGAAGCAGGGACCCCTCACTACTTATTGTATAAAATTGTGTTGCAGATTAAACCTTTTCATAGATTTCATGGATAGCTACTTAGTAAACGTGACCTTTCTTTCACTTTGTACTTAGTCTGCTCTTTTTTCCCTCCCTTTGCTGAAAATAGCCGAGGCGTTGTGAGCTTGTAGATCGGCTATTTTTGGCTTAAGTTCTCCTTAAAATAGGGATGCTAGGGTTCAAATCGTTCATGTAAAAAAAATATCCCATCACACAAAGATTTGGCGGCCCCCCTGTAGTAACTCTCCGGACCCCCTATTGAAGACCCCTGCTGTAGACACCTGGATGCTAGGAAGACCTCCACAATGCATATAACCTCTATAGAAACCTATAGATGCTTGCTAGACACTCACAATGGAGATTTTCACAGATAAATACAGATAAATACAGTTTATTCATCTTTTTAATCAAGTCATTATCAATGTGTGGCACGTAAACATTAGCTAGGAGAAGCACATAGAATAAAAATGCAATTTATGAAACAAATACATTGATTAACAAGGAGTTGATAATGTCAGTAAAGCCCTTCCTAATAAATCGCACCATTTCTTTACAGGTAACGGCAGTGATGCAGGTGCGGCCTCCACAACGGCGCGGCAGGAGGGAGATGAGTGGGTTCTAAACGGAACCAAAGCCTGGATCACAAACAGCTGGGATGCTTCTGCTACCGTGGTGTTTGCCACCACAGACAAGAAACTCAAACACAAGGTGTGTTTGGCCTGGTGGTTTTTAAAGGTTCACAACGTTGTTGACATGAACGTTTCACTGGCTGACGTAGAGAACCAACACATTCTCACTCCCAGTGTTGTAGTGCTGATTTTATAGCTGGGTATATGCTACCCTATTTTAATGATGTCACATGCGCAAATATGCGTACGCACTTCGCGAATGCGCACAGACACACTCTGACCAGGCCATTTTTTGTTTTAGTTTAGATACATTTGTGTTAGGTTTACCAGTGCATATTAGAAATATAGATTTACAAGCAATACAAAGGTAGGATAATAGATTGCATGTTAACAGGTGGAAAACTACTAATTTTAAGTTTTCAGCAGTATTTCTTTCGTAGGCTAGCTAGCTATCTGTTCATGTTGAGTTGTTTTAATTATTCCATGAAGACACGCACAGACAGCGAAGAGGTGAAATGAACTCCCGTTGCCCTGGCTAAAGCCTGGGACCAATGTTAACATCACCGTTTGGAGAAACGGGGGTGTTGAGGTGCGAAGTGCCATTAACTGCTGTCTGTCGTTTCTTTACCCCATTGACCCCATCCTATGTAGGGAATCAGTGCGTTCCTGGTGCCCATGCCACATCCAGGCCTTTCACTGGGAAAGAAGGAAGACAAACTGGGCATCCGAGGCTCATCCACTGCCAACATCATCCTGGAAGACTGCAGGGTACCTCTGGGCAACATGCTGGGCCCTCGTGGTGCTGGATTCAAAATAGCCATGGTACTACGCACCACTTCACTTACAATGCTTTACACCATGTTATATGAATATTATATCATTGCTGTCGAACAGCAACCTTGTATTATTACAATAATAGTTGTTGTTATTGCTTCTGATGGTCTTTGTTGTATGATCTCTACAGCAAACCCTGGACAGTGGGCGTATTGGTATCGCAGCCCAGGCTCTTGGCATCGCCCAGGCGGCTCTGGACTGCGCCGCAGACTATGCACACAAACGCACTGCGTTTGGAGAACCTATTAGCAAGATGCAGGCCATCCAGGTATGGCTGAGAACCAATAAGCACGCATCTGTCATCTGTACTCTCTAATCTGATAGGTTTGAATATTATCCCATCCTGAGTTGGACTATAGCTTCCCTAAGGCATTGGTTCTCAAACTGGGGATCGCGATCCCCAGGGGAGTCCCCAAATCATTTGGGGACTATTTTATCTGTGGAACCGAGTCAAACTAAATGTAATGCCTACAATTCCAAGTGCTTGTCAGGGTTGGGGTTCCCCAGTTCAAATACGTTTATTGTGGGGGGGGGGTCGTGGCCTGAAAAGTTTGGGAACCCTAAGGGCCTGTGTCCAGCGCTTCAGCACTCTCGACGACCAGTGTTTTTGAAACTGAAAGTGGCTTCTACTGTATGTAATAGCCTAGTAATTCTTAATTTATACTAAAAATACCATTTTGACGTGAGACACCATCATTGGACAGAGCGTGAATCAGGCTTAACTGATTGTTATTGTAACTTACTGTAAACTGTAAAAGACACTGTAGTAGTCACTGCCTCATCTCGTACTGTATACAGATGCTATCTTACTGAGCTCTAGACCCTTACAGTAGAAATGACTCATCATCCTAATGACTCATTTAGTGTTGACTCTGGTTAAAAATATGCAAGAGGACTGGTGAAAACTCTACATACTTTGTTGACCGGTGTCCCCTAGGGGTCTACATTAGGCCCCCTTCCTTTTTTCCTTCTAGATCAAATCTCTTCGCTGAAAATAGCTGATCTAGCCGAACAGAATGTTGGCCCCTCAGAATATGGATGCTATAGGGTTAATGTGGTTAAAGAATATATGATAAATAAAGTAATGCCAATTTATGCACACATACTCCAAAACCATAGCCATTATGGAGCTATGATGGAGTCCAGTTTGTGTGAAAGGACTTGACCGTTGCGTATCATTCTATGTTATGTAGTTTAAACTGGCTGACATGGCTCTGGCTCTGGAGAGCGCCCGTCTGCTGACCTGGAAGTCTGCACTGCTACGAGACGCCAAGAAACCCTTCACTAAGGTACATAACACTCACACCAGAAACCCTTCACTAAGGTACACCACACTCACACCAGAAACCCTTCACTAAGGTACACCACACTCACACCAGAAACCCTTCAGTAAGATGCACAACACTCACACCAGAAACCCTTCAGTAAGATGCACAACACTCACACCAGAAACCCTTCACTAAGGTACACAACATTGCGTTTGACATGCTTCAACATACTACACAAGCATATTACACAATAGTATCTTTAATTTCTGACCTACTAATTAGTCTCCCCCCCAGGATTCTGCGTTTCCGTGGTCGCAGACATTACAGCCGATTTCTCGGCCGTCCGCGGATATCTTGCTGTGCAGAAAACAAGCAGAACGACAGAGAATTGTTGTAGTTTTACAATTGTTGTAGTTGCTACATGTCACGGTCAGATAGACAGACGGGGATCTAAAGGTTCACACAGCCGGAAACGGTTGTGTGCAACGTGCGTCCATGTAGCCTTCCGTAGCCAGACTATCACTGCGTGGATATGAATCTGGTGCTTCTTTGAGGACGTTTTTTTTCCCAAGGGGTGAGATCAAAAGAATGGCTCTGGAAGCAATTGGTTAGACCTGCAACCAACTACCAATTACAGTCTCCCATATTTGAATACTGGGCCCTGATTGGTCACCCCAGACTTCGGGAGCAGGAAATGGATTCCCAATGGAGCGGCGCCAGACCCAAATCGCAGAGTGCAATTTGTTTTTGCACTGGCAGATTCATCTGGTCCCAGGTGTGTGTGTGTGTGTGTGTGTGTGTGTGTGTGTGTGTGTGTGTGTGTGTGTGTGTGTGTGTGTGTGTGTGTGTGTGTGTGTGTGTGTGTGTGTGTGTGTGTGTGTGTGTGTGTGTGTGTGTGTGTGTGTGTGTGTGTGTGTGTGTGTGTGTGTGTGTGTGTGTGTGTGTGTGTGTGTGGAAATGACCAGATCTAGTTTTGAAGAAGGCGGGTTCAAAGGTGGATGGCACTGATTTAAAATGGATTGGAAACCAGGCTTTTCACAGCGAATTCAGTCATATCACCAGAGGACAATGAATCACAATAATAATTGCCAGTAACACTTGGCAGCTGAGGAGAGAGAAGAGGTATGATGCTGCTGTATTTGAAGCAGATCACATCCATGTGAACCAGCCTGTTCAGTCCTCATGACCTTCATTTGTCTTCCCTGACCCACAGGAAGCAGCCATGGCTAAACTGGCAGCATCTGAAGCGGCCACGTACTGCGCACACCAGGTACAGAAACACTATTCAAACAAGTGTATACATGTACTGTAGGGATGCAACGGTTCATACACTCGTGTGTGTGTGTGTGTGTGTGTGTGTGTGTGTGTGTGTGTGTGTGTGTGTGTGTGTGTGTGTGTGTGTGTGTGTGTGTGTGTGTGTGTGTGTGTGTGTGTGCTAAATTACACTAAATTAACCCCTCCCAACATGTTTATTTATTTATTTGTATTCTCTTTTATGTACCATTTTAAAAGGCCATCCAGGTTCTAGGGGGGATGGGCTATGTGACAGACATGCCGGCGGAGAGGCACTACCGTGACGCACGCATCACCGAGATCTACGAGGGAACCAGCGAGATCCAGAGATTAGTGATCGCTGGACAACTACTGAAGGAATACAAGCAGTAGAGACCTCTGTCTACATGATCTCTGTCTATTATGATCCATTTGTCTATATATGATACATCTGTCTATATGATCCAGCCTGGACACTGTCTATATGATCCAGCCATAGACCTCTGTGTACTTGTCACTGTGACCAGACGCACATCACTGAGCTAAGAAGAATTCAGAGGATAATGAAGATTTCTGCCATCTGGAGCCGGATCTGCTGTGTCAAGCTCCACCTTTCCAAAAAATATGGTCGCTATCGGGTGTCCAAAATCCGCTACTTTTCGGGGAACGGAACGAAAATAGCCGATCTACAAGCTCACTTGCGACGCGTTGTGAGCATCTAGATATGCTATTTTCACTACTTAAGCTTGACACTCTTGTACGACAAATTAGGGCATTAAGTGACGTAAAAACATTGCTCTCAGAGGTCCTAAATGGAGGATTTATACATGGTTTGCGTGCCGGTGTTGCTCACCGAAAATAGACGATCTACAAGCTCACAACGTGTCACGCTGCAACACGTTGTGAGCTGGTCGATCGTCTGTTTTCCGTTGCACAAGAAGGTATAAATCAGACAAAATGTACATGTATCCCTTGCCGCTATTTAATTCGTAGTTCAAGGCACTCAAAAGCTGTTCTGCAAAGTTTTTGAACAAATGAAAGGCATTTTGTCCTTAGAGAATCATCTCCAAACTCAGACATTAGTGTGCGCTGTCAACACCAGCTCATAAACACGTCAGAATTACACACTTATGTCTCTTTTAAACTACAACGACTAAGTAGTAGTAGCCTAGCCAAACAACTGCTCCACAATCTCTGAATGCTATATACAGTACTATTTAGTCTGGAACTACAACCCCTTAAAGCCCAGAAATTAAGCTATCATCTGTTCGTCATTTCCAAAAATATATCTTAAAAATATATTTATGAAATGTCTATTTTCTGCAGCAAGCTATATTATGCTTCGACTCATTAGAAGGCCATTTTCAGGAGGTGGTACTTTCTGGGGACCCACAACTCGGAACTAATAATACCTAAAATAGCCATTTGTAGTCTAAAACAGTTCTTGGACCCTAGTGTGTGTGAATGAACAGATCCCACTTCATCCACTCCTGCTCCCATTATCTGCTGTGTTCAATGACGGTGCGATGGCACAGGCTGGCCACAAGAGGACAGTGTCGTTCCTTGTGTTTTTTTTGGATTCCAACAACAGACTGCACGTGTGCCTCAGTGTCTCCAGGAATTACAATGTTTAATTTAAGTATAATAAGCCGATAAACCATACAGAATGTTTTAAAAGGAACACCTATTGAGTCTGTATTGATGGGGAAATTATTTGTTTTTAGTTTTTCTTTGTGTTTTTTTTTTGTGTTTCGGGTGCCATAGGACAATTAGTCTCTTGATTAAATGTGCTTGACACACAATGCCTATTGTTCTGTGCAGTTGAAATGATCCAGCCAACAATAACAGTACGCTTAATTTATCAGGACTAAGCAGCTACATGTTGAAATGTGTCTTTTCTAATGACATTTTGCAGCCCACTCTCTTGTGCCTCAATAGAAAACTGTACATATTTCATTGTAATTTATGCTGTTGTGTAAATGATATTAAAACACATGATTATACGTCTGAATTTTGAGTAATTAATATATCACTGCGGTTCAACATAATGGTACATTTATAATTTCTGCTGTTGATTTGAGCTTGGCATCTATAGCAGTGGTTCTCAAACTTTTTCATGTCTGGGACCCCCAAATTGATTTGTATCTGAAACTGTTTTGCCAGGGCTGACCAGAAGAGAAGATTTGTGTATTCAAAATATTCAAAAAACACTTTCAAGATTTTTCAAAAATGGATAAAATGATTTTGATGCTGTATTAAACATTTTGCTGGGGACCCCCCGACCCCACTTTGAGAACCACTGATCTATAGTAGCCTACATATGTGATGATCCCACAAACTCACATGTTCAAAGGTCATTAGCAGCTAAAATGACTAATATTACAGTCACTTAAGAAAGAGTGATGGAAAATCTATATAGTTGCTGTCTAGCGAAAACCTTGGATGTCCAAAATCTTTCCTTTTAAAAAATATATATAGTGAAATTAGACCATCTACGCCGTAGATGGTCTATTCTACGAGTTATGAGCTTGTAGATCTGCTATTTTCACTACTTTTGTGCGACACTCATGTATGGTGAAGTAGGGCATGAATTTACGGGGAAAAAAACTAAAAGTTGAAATATGGAGATACAAGATTGCATTGCGAGTCTTGCGACACGTGGATATGCATATTGTTGCTGTTGGGCAGAAACCTCTTATCTCTATTAACAGTTTTTTCGTGAATTAACGCCACTTGATCATACTACAGCATCGCACGAAACCATCAAAAGTAGCAGATCTACAAGCTTCTTGGAGATCTGCTACTTTTTTTTTTTAATATTTTGGAATTTGAATCCTGAAAAGTTTTGGGACATAAGAGGTTTCCACCCGACAGAGAGGATATGCTATTTTCTGGTGTGTGACGTGTCATACGACGAAGTATAAATGGGGTGATTGCCCACTAGCCACTACAATAGAAGTCACCCCAGGTTTTCTATTGTGTGTGTGTGTGTGTGTGTGTGTGTGTTTGTGGGATGGGGGGCTTGCTGGCTGCATTCCTTTGTTTCCCTGCGTATGTGACTGTTTGCGCGCAAAGTTGTTGTCCTTTGCATGTTCATGTTATGTGCAGTAGGAGTGGGGGGGGGGTACAGTGCACGCTGACCCACATCCAGCTTCCTGGCCCAGTAGCAGCTTAATGACCACACTGATTATGATGATGATAGCATAAGTAAGGGGGGGGGATAAAGAAACCACTAGTTCTCACAGTGGACCCCCAGGGGTCCTCTTGAGAAGGGGTCAGGGGGTTCCCTCCCCACAAGCTAGCATCAAAATCAGTTTAACCATTATAGACATCGGCTATAAAAAGAAAAAAGAAAAAAACTTGCATGGGGGTCACTGGCAAAAACTAGTTTCAGATGGGGATCTGAAACTGCCTTTAATATGCATTAATGTGGGGCGTCCTTGATATGAAAAAGTTTGAGAACCACTGAAATAAACTGTAGGTCTGTTACACAAAACAGGCCCCACACTCCCTCAGCTTACAGGTATGACTCATGGAGTCAAGTTCTCAGTCTGATTTCAGTCATTTGGATTCAATAGAAGCCAGCATGTCTTCTATGGAAGCATGTTGCACACCGAAAATAGCCGATCTACAAGCTCACGACAACAACAATGTGAGCTCGCAGATCGGCTATTTTCTGTTAAACCAACATATACAGTAATTGTATACATGGTATCTGCACATTTCAAGTTACAATTGAATGACTTTTAAGAACCAAACGGATCCAACGGACCCATGGTGCGAGGCGTTGTGAGCTTTTAGTTCAGCTATTTCCACAATATTATTTATCTGTGGAACCAAATCAAATTAAATTCCTACAATTCCAAGTGCTTGTCAGGGTGGGGGGTCAAAGTGGCCCCAGTTCAAATATGATTCTTTTGGGGGGTCGCGGCCTGAAAAGTTTGGGAACCCTTGCCCTAGGGGTCCCTGGACCACACTTTGAGAACCACTGATCTAGGTCAAATGCTGTAGTAGGCTTTTTGAGAGTCGGACCCCACCCATCCCCAAACACTATCACACCATCCCATCAGAGCTCTTTGCCCTGTCATCTTGGAACTCCCACTGCAACAAAACAGCCTTAGAAAAAAACTATGTGTGTAAGCGATAAGTTATAATGTTCTGTATTCTGATAGTGATCATGCTGTTTGTTCAGTTAACAGGCGTCTCCTAGTCTCTCCAGTTCTTTAGTAAAAACAGAAAATACATTTTCAGGTTTTCAGAGAGAGAACCCCACAAATAATAATTTATCCATTTGAGAGTGCCAGTTCCCAATTTTGTCTGCTCATTTTCTCATTTTGAATACTTCAAATTTCACTTATCGTGTATCCTGTATTTATGAGTTCTCTCTCCTGATTGGATAAAATTGGTATCCTGACCTGCAAAATGCATTTTTCTATAGCGTCCCTAGTCTGAGGTGGAGAGATGTTTAGTGTAAATGGTGGGAAAGGGAAGAGGCCTTGTGCAGACCCCTGGGGGACCCCGGTAAACTAAATATATATCAGCTTTAAGTGGTTGATTGTAGATAAGCGCTGTAGCCTCTCAACTCCAGGATATTCACATCATAAAGTACAATAACCATAGACTGAACAATGGGACGCAGCATACAATAACAAAACAATGCAATCTTATTGTATATTGCGTACAACACAATGCATGCAGTGACATGTTTTAAAGTGTTAATATCCCAGAAGTATTTGAACCTTCCAGTGACACTTAACATAAGAGTTATTATTTCCCTTATGGCCTATTGTTTATTGTTGCATGCTGTTGCATATGTGTCTGAATATATATATTAAAAGATTTTGATGTATAAAACAGTTATCTTACATGCAATGCATTACACTTAGACTATAAATATAAATAGACACATTGCTGTGTTCCCTTTATTATAAAAAAAAAAACATTGTCATATAAAACTTAAAAATTGTCATAGAAAATTACAGTGTTTAAAAAGCACAATAGGCTAGCCTACATGTATTGACATGCAAATATGTAGGCCATCCTTTAATCAGAATCTCAGTGCACATTGGTCTGAACAGGCTGCATGAGCCATTCACATGAACTCTAAAGAAAAGGTTATAACTATTTACACAGTATTTCTAAAAATCCTTTTGATCTAATCTAACACACATTTATGCCTTTTATAACGATATGGCTTCAGTGTCACACACACGAGACACAATTAGATAAAACATAAACATCAAAATAAACATCAAATCATTTCCGTTACTTTCATTCATAGCTGTGTTGTTCTTCGTACATTTAATGTCCTGTAATACTTCCAATAGTTCCTGAAAGATGCTTTTCACTTTGTACATTACCATAACACTATACTGTGAAATATTAAAAAGACATATTAGCCCCCTGGATACAGATTTGACCCAATCAACTCATACAGCCTAGGCAGACACACAGGATAAACAAACACTCTCTCTCTCCTGATTGGATCAAATTGGTAGCCTGACATGAAAATGTAGCTATTTTCTGTTTCCAAAGTGCTGGAAAAAACGAACACACTATGTGTGGTTGCTGTTGTAATATAAACACTTCTTAAAAAGAAAAAAAAAAATCTAATCAAATCAGTCACTTACACCCACTTTAAGGCTAAAATAGCAGATCTTACGACTTACGTGGTCAAGTATCTGCTTTAAACTGTGGTGGAAAGTACATTTACTCAAGTAATGTACTTCAGTACAATTTTGAGGTATTGTTTTACTTTAATTGAGTATTTCCAATTCTCAATACTTTTACTTCTACTCCACTACATCTGGGAGGCAAACATTGTACTTTTTACTCCACTACAATAATTTGAAAACTTTAGTTGCTAGTTACTTTGTAGATTTTGCCTATGATAAAAAACCTACATTAACCACTTCAATCATATATTTCAACTATTTGAAAATAGCTGAACTACAAGCTCACAACGCGTCGCACTGTGACGCATTGTAAGCTTGGAGAGCTGCTATTTTCAAAGGATTTTTATACATTTTATACATTTGAAAACCTTTTACTTTTACTTGTAACAGAGTAGGTCTACATTATGTTGTTGATACTTTTAGTTTAAACAAAATTAGTACTTCTTCCATCTTTAAAACAAAATGCTCCAGGTACAATAATATTATTGAGTTCTATACATTATAGTTCTTATAATATTATACAGTCTATACATAATGGTCCTTATAATATTATACAGTCTGTACATAATGGTTCTTGTCAAAGTCTCTATTGACGGTGATGCTGTACTTGATGGGATGTTATTCATTATTAATGATGAATGATTATTAATATTATAATAATAATAAATAATCATTATAATTATACATTTTATAGAGTAGCCTATACATAATGGTTCTTGTCAAAGTCTCCTGTGTTGACGGTGATGCTCTTGGTGTACTTGATGGGGTATTATTAATAATAATAATAATAAATATTATAATAATTATAATTATACATAATGGTTCTTGTCAAAGTCTCCGTTGATGGTGATGCTCTTAGTGTACTTGATGGGATAAGCGCTCTTCACCCGGTGGGGGCAGGAGGAGCAGCACAACAGTGACCCCCCTATGAAGAGGAGGGCCGATGCGGCCCAGCCGATGTAGATGGCGGCCCCGATCTCCCTCTTCTTGGAGTTGGGCACGCGGTTGTCGTGGAAGTCCACGATGATGCTGTTGGCCATCCAGCAGAGCGGCACCAGCACGAAGAGCCCGCTGACGATGTAGACCACGCCCCCCGCGAACACCACCTTGGCTTTGACCACTTCGTCCTGTTGATGGATATTAGGGATGAAACGGTTAAAGAAATACTTCGCCCCAAAAAAATGTCCACCTGTCGAATTCAGAATATAGAGCTATTTAACCCTGTTATCTATCACACTATAGCAATGATTAGGCTACTATCAGAATATAGAGCTTTTTCACAAGAACTACCTAAAACCTGAACCTAAAAATACTACTTACAGCAGTACTCAAAGTGGAGTCTGAGGACCCTAAGGGGTCCTTGAGAGGGTTCCACAGCTAAATTACTTAATCCTTCAACATCAGTTGAACAACTTTAACACTACAGTATATGTTGTGAGTTGTAGATGTGCTATTTACAAAAACTCTTAGGAAAATGTTGGAATATATTTTGGAAACATTTTAAATAGGCCTATACAAATTGTATGAGGGTCCCTGGCACAACATATTTTCAGATGGGGGGTCCACGGCCACATACATGTTAATTTGGGGGTCCTTGATATGAAAAAGTTTGAGAACCACTGACTTACATCACCTTTAATCAGAAAAGTAATCGATAGAAGTTCACTAAGAAAACAGTTTACCTTGATGCAGTTGGTGCACTGCGCACCGGCGATCATGACGGTCAGCCCGCAGACCCCCAGCACGGCCGCGACCACCGTGAGGGCGCGCGCCACCTGCAGGTCCTGGGAGAGCGCGAGCACCGAGTCGTGCACCTTGCACTGCATCTGGCCCGTGCTCTGCACCACGCACGACATCCACAGGCCGTCCCAGATGGTCTGCGCGATCACGATGTTGGAGTCTATGAAGGCCGTCACCTTCCACGTCGGCAGGCCGCACGCCACCATCACCAGCAGCGAGCCCGTCACGCACATCCCCAGGCCAAGGAACTCCAAGCACGCAGAAAACATAACGGCTTTTTGTTTTGTTGCTCTCCTTCTTTCTTAGAAATAGAATTGTAGCCCAAAGTGTGCGATGTCCGCTTGTTTCCAGTCAATAAGATGTTATCTTGTTGTTTGACTGTGTCTTAATTGTGTCCTCCTGAGTCCTGAGATGGAATCCAATGGAAATTGAGCTTTTATGCACTTGTGTGCTGCTGGTCTTGTTGCGGTCAGATGCTCTTTTGGTTATTAAGGGTGTCGGCTCTTTCTCTCCCTCTCTCTCCCCCTCCCTCCTCCCGGTGGTGTGTGACTTGTCATTCATGGGACCCCCACCCCACGGCCCACCCCCAGCTGGCACTATTGTTTACACACGAAAATAAAGCGCACCAACTTCTGGCCAATCAGCTGTAGAGCTGGTCGCAGCCTCTGCCAACGACATTGTAGGAGACCCAGACCAGTAGCATTGGTGAGGATTGTTATGAGGAGGATGCATATGTGCACTTGAGAGAACCGTTATGTTTGGGTCCATTCCTCCTTATATATATATATTTTTTTATGTTTAAACCCATTTAGTCACTCATGGATGCAAGGTGCAAGTTTTATTTGTCACTGACTTATATACATGCACAAGCAGTGAAATGTTGTTGGGACTTGTCCCTCAGATTATGCTACATACATAATATATTTTAAAACAAGAAAATAAAAATAGAATAGAATGACATTATATTTTATTTGGTCCTCCTTAAAACACAAAATGCTGACTGACAGACAGACAGACAGACAGACAGGATTTGCACACTTTCTCAGCTCAAAATAATTGTACATCTTTGGGAGAAAAAAATATCTTTAGTTATACTTTACCAAACAAATGAATAATCATGTGTATTCACTTAACACTATAGCTCTGTATACTATATCTACTAACATATTCCATACCATTCTATACCATATATATTCCTTAATCAGTTTGAATCTTGTAAACAGTACAGATGCCCTCCCTGTTGTGCAGAACAATAGAAGTATAACCTCACCAACTATATGCATCAAAAGCTATAGGCCTAATAACTTGGGGGAAATATTTTGATAAGTATTGTGAGATATGCCAAAAACATATGGTGTTACAACATTGCAATTACAAATTGCAATGAAATAAATGAATCCCTATAGCTCATATTGAGTTAATGTAGGCTATGCAATATGCCATCTGAGATTGTGTTACCTAGTCGTCATATTTAATTATAACTGTACCTGATATATTCTCATCGATTTTCAGCTACAGTGTGTAACCTTTGGGTCACTTGGCTGTCACTCCACATTTTGTACTTTGAACTTTGAACAGCAAGTCCACAGCACCATCACTGTCAGGAAGCCTTGTCTGTCCAAAACTCTGACTTTTCAGGAAATTGATCCATTGGATTGGATCCAATCCATTGGATTGGACGTAATGGATCCAATCCAAAGAAAAGAGGAGGCGAGTGTTGCCAGTAAACTGTTTGTTCATGATCTGACACCAGGAGTGGGGGAAAGGTGAAGGTGAAAGGTGAAGGAACAACATGCAATACATTACAGTGAATAATGAAGAAAACACCTGCTAGTCAACTACACGTACTGCAGAAATGTCGTCCACACACAGTAAATGCAACATGAACAATTAATTCAAGTCTTTACAGGCACAGGAGATAATGGCACTTAACATAAAACAACTTAATACTTTCTCAAGTTAATATGAGTGTCAGTCAAGACAATATTTGAAATAGCTCTTATATCGTTCATGTTGTACATCCCATAGGGACAGAGTGAAATTGTCATTATTTATCTAAATAATATTTGATGTATTATACTTTTTATTTTTTACTTTACTAGACAATGGCAATTAGTGTATTTGTCACGGGCCGCTCCTCGGGACTTTGACTTTATTATTTAGACCTTCATTCCCCTTATATGGTCCTGGACACTTTAGGCCTGTTCTTTAGGCCTGTCACGGTCCGCTCCTCGGGCCGTGGACTTTGACTTTATTATTTAGACCTTCCTGCCCTTATAAGGTCGTAGACTTATTAGGACTGTTATGTTGTATCGTTCCTATTGTGTTCTGTTACTCTGTTGTTGTTGCCCTGCTTTTGTGTTCCTTTATTTTGTAGTATTGTTTCCTGTTCCTCTTAGTTAACTGTTACCTGTCTTGTCTCACCTCCTGTTTGATTAGTCATGTTCTCCTCCTGTGTCCTCTTAGACTTAGTCCCTCAGCCTATTCCAGTGTTGATTGTCTGTTGAGTTCACCTGTGTCTTATTATTTCCCTGTCTACTTAATCCCTGTGTTTGCACCTTGTCCTTGCTTGTTCATTATCTGCTCTTGCGTGTAGTATATTTTGGCCTTCAGTTCCTGTTTGTAGTCCTACCTTTTGAGTTAAGAAACCCTTTAAACCGACCTGTTAAGCCTCTGTCTCTCCTACACTTGGGTCCTACATTCCGTCCGGACTCAGACTGTGACAGAATTAAATGAAGGCATACAAGGCTTAATAATAACCATGGAGGGTTCCTTCAAAGTCAGACAGCAAACCCTTCAGTGCTGTGTGTCCAAAAAAGTTACACACACACACACACACACACACACACACACACACACACACACACACACACACACACACACACACACACACACACACACACACCCCTTATCCTCTCATCACCTGACAACAATGCACAGCTAGGTTATATCAGCTCCTGGATGAGCTTTTACCAACACAATACACACACACACACACACACACACACACACACACACACACACACACACACACACACGTACCCATGCAATGACACAGGATGCATTACATGCAGAGGATATAGGAAGATTGTCATTGTTGACACAAACCATTGTATTCTGACAGTGTTGACGAAATGTTCCCTCAACCTTTTTTGTTGCCATCTTGTTTTTCAGGGGTTCCATTTGGTGGACCTGACCTGGCCAGGGTGGGCCCCTTCTATTTTAGACATTCCTATGAGAATATTGTTGTTGTCGGGTAGAAAGCTCTTATCGTCATATTAACTTGTTGTGTTTTTTTTCGTAAATTAGTGCCCTACTTGATCATACTACAGCGTCACACACAAATATCAAAAGTAGCAGATCCACAGACTTGAAACGTGGCGCGAAGCCCCGCCTTTTGAGCTTGTAGATCTGCTACTTTTGCTATGTTTTTATTTGAATCCTGAAAAGTGGCTAACAGCTTTGGACATATGAGGTTTCCACACGACTGAGACGATATGAGACCCCTACCAGAGCTGTTTGTGAACCTTTTGGGATCCTGGCGGGGTTTGTTTGGGACCCTCAAATCCCCCACCCGGGTCCTCGAGGAATGCAGTGCATGAGTTTGCCAGGAAGATTCTTGTGAAGCTCACAAGCTTGTAAATCGGATATTTTCACGATTTCTGTATCCCACCGTTAGTATGTAGCCTATGTATGATAGAGTGTGGTCAGAATGTTTTCGTGTTTATTTGTTGATGTATAAGAAAAACATATAATTAAAAAAAATGCTTCTCCATTATTCGATTAACCTACACGAGCAAGATTCGATTATTATCGTTTTTAAATATCGGTTTTGATATATTTTCGGTTACTTGCCCAGCCGTAGTATCGCCCACACTGGGATGCGGAAGGGCTGTTCTCACTCCCAACTAATAGGTTTGACGATTCTGCCAAAAAACACTTAAACCCTAGACCTGAGGCCGATTCTAAAAACTGATTCTAAAAATCTGAAGTTTTCTGAAAAACTTCTGATTTTAATTCAAACATTTAAAAAAACAATATGTTGCTGTATATAAACAGGTAGCAACAGCTAATGTTACACAAAGGTGTTCCCGGATTGAAAGGTATAACAACGTACTGTATTGGCGTTCCATGTCTAAAACAAGGAGGGATGGTTAAGGTTAAGGTTAGGCATAGGTGTGGAATGGTTGCGGTCAGTGTTAGGGTCAGGGGTGGGGGAAGGGTTAGGCAAGGTGTCCTGGTCAACATGCACCATAGCGGGAGCGTCCCCTCATGTCTAACAACTCATCACCCGTTTGTCATCAGAATGCGCTGACTCACAAGTTCCTGCTGTTGACCTAAGATAGCCTCCAGCAGGGCTGGGAAGCATTGTTTCCCCAGAGCAGGGGGTCATACTGACTTTGATAAAGTGAGTGGAGGGCCACACACACACACACACACACACACACACACACACACACACACACACACACACACACACACACACACACACACACACACACACACACACACACACACACACACACACACACACACACACACACACACACACACACACACACACACACACACACACAAAAACTTTTAAAAAAAGCTAACGTTTTGGTCCTGGGACCTTCGTCAGTGATATCCCAGGACGCGAAGCTCCCAGGACCGAAACTTTTTCTTTTTTAAATTCGCCCCTCACTATGAGCACAGAGCACATTATGAGCATTTAAAATAAAGAAATAATATTTTCTTTAGTCTGTCAATGGAGTTTTCCTTAATCTTTATGCAGCGAGCAAGTCTTTTTCTGCCAGTTTTCCTTTATGTTTTTGAGGCCACCGCACCTGCAGTCAACCGTGACCAAAGGACAAAGAAGGGCACAACAGTTTACCCTGTTCTTTACTGCCATATAGGAGAACAGATTCTACCGTTGCATAGAAGAAGCTGATTTGTCGGGGGGGGGGGGGGGGGGGGGGGGATTGGAGTTCCATACACTGGCCATGCCGTTCAGGGCCCTCCATGCAAGTGCCTTCCTCACTTTAAGGTCTTTCTCAGCTGAGTTGACCCATGAGCCCTGGTATTTGAAGTCCTTGACTTCCTTCAGAGCAGTGCCTCCTGTTGTTGTCAGAGGTGGATGTTCCGATAGGATGTTATAGGTGATAACCTCAGTTTTCTTGGCATTTAGCCGAAGGCCAACCATTGCACACTCTGACTCCACTCTGTTCAAGAGCTCCTGTGCTTGTTCCACGTGGTTGGAGAGCAGGCTGATGTCGTCCGCATAGTCCAGGTCTGTCGGGACTACTGTGGGATGTCGCCTCGACCTCTTTGGTGTTAGAGTGAAGCCAAGATCCTGCTCTCGTCCACTGATGGCCTTCCTGAGCGCAAAGTCCAGGACTATGACGAAGAGGAAGGGGGCTAGGGTGTCCCCTTGCATTGCATTAGGATGTCAAACTCCTCACTGTTGCCATCTGAGGTCACCACCTTGGCCCTTGTTCCTGCGTACTGTACATGGTCTCTATTGCCCGGAGTAAATTGGGAGGGACACCGTAGGCCTTAAGGATTTTCATCATTGTGCCTCTGTGTATCGAGTCAAATGCCTTTTTGAAATCGATGAAGCACAATACAGCAGTCAGTTCTTGAAAAGTGGAATATTGTTGTTGAATTGGGAAGAAAACCACTTGCAATATTAGTTGTGTTGAGTACTTAAATTGTTCTTGTTTAATTTGTTTATTGCAAACAGCTGACAAGTTGGTGAATAAACCTAATTTGCAGTGTATACCCAGAGACCCCCTAAAGAGGCGGAAGGAAGAAGGAATAAGTAAGGAGGCCCATTGCTGTTGCTTATCATGCAAATAATAGGCAAAAACAGCCCTGTTCCCCACAGTAGGCCTACTGTATGTCATTACGCACCAGTACTATTGCATGTTTGTAACTAGAGTCAGCACTAAATGAGTCATTAGGATGATGAGTCATTTCTACTGTAAGGGTCTGGAGCTCAGTAAGATAGCATCTGTATACAGTACGAGATGGGGCAGTGACTACTGTGTCTTTTAGAGTTTACAGTAAGTGACAATTACAATCAGTTAAGCCTGATTTCATGCTCCGTCCAATCATAGTGTCTCACGGCAAAATTATATTTTTTAGTATAAATAAAGGCTACTACATACAATAAAAATCACTTTCAGGATAAGGATAATTCCTTTTAACAGGTCGTTCATGAAAGTCCTTGCGGTCTTGTTTCCAATGAGAACCTGTGAGCAATTAGGGGTTAAGAGTCTTGCTCAGGGACAAATTTCATTTCATCGACTCATATGCTGGCGTGGCCTGGAATCGAACCTGGGGCAACCAGGGCCTCTGGCTCCCTAGGCGGGCTCACTAACCACTCAGCTATGACAGCCTAAAACTCAGAAGGTGGTGCCATACTCATCTTATCGTAGCATATTAATCATTATGCAATTACAATTTACAATGTAGGCATTTAACATTCTTACCTAGAGAGATTTAAGCAAGGTAAACGCATACTGTACATCAAATGCAGAGAGACAGTGTAGTGCCTCAGTAAATCAAGATTTAGGACACAGGTAAACCAGGAACCTAGCATCAGTCTAAACAATATACTGTACTATCAAAATAATAATCTCTACATTGAAACTATTAGGATACCAGGTAAACAATGGACCGAGCATCTGTCTAAAATTTTATATTTAGATAGCAGGTTATTATTTTAGACTCTAAATAACCTGCTATCTAAATATTAACTTTGTAGGCAAGAAAAACAAGCCTAAGTAACAAAAACATGAGAACAAATGACCAAGGTCTGCTCGTCATATCTGGTCTATCTATTCTGGAGGTTAGCGGAAAGGGGAGATGACCCAGTCGATAAACACTAACAAGCTGGAGGAAACACTGGCTGGGTGAGATAAAGAATTTGTCTAAGGCAAACTAAAACAATCAAACTAAACAAAAATATTGTTGTCTTGAGGAGTGTACAAAAAAATAAATCAGAATCAGAATAAACTTTATTTATTGTCACATCACAAGGTTTACAGGTGAAAAACAGTGGGTGAAATATGTTTTTGTGCGGGGGTAGGGGGTCCTCAAAGTTACTCCAGGGGGTCTGCCAAATCTTTGTGATAGGATTTTCTTTTTCTTACATTAACCACTTAGCATGAACCTTAGCATCTCTATTCTGAGGAACATTAGCCGAAAATAGCCGAGGCGTTGTGAGTGTTAATAGATTGGCTCTTTTCGGCAAAGAGGTTTGGTGTAGGGGGGAAAGGAGCAAATCAAGTACCAAGTATTGAAGGTTTAAGTGGTTAAATGTCTGAAATGAACAAAAGACATTAATTTACACAGCACTGATGATAGTCAATGAAGCTATCTATGAAATCTATGAAAAGGTTTAATCTGCAACAAAATTGTATATATGCAATGTAGTGGGGGTCCCTGCTTCGTCTCTGTCTCAGCTATGGGGTCCTTGGGCTGAAAAACCTTGAAGACCCCTGCATTAGGGCATTCATTTATGGGGGAACAAATAGGGTCACGGTCATGGTCTCTTTCCTGCCGGGTGTCCCCCTTCCCTGTCAGTTGTGCCCTGTTTTGTCGTGCTGTGACTTTGCCTTGCTCCCACACTGTCAGTCAGTCACAACAGGAGGGACTCGAAAACAAAACACGCACGTACACACGCACGTACGCACGTATGCACACAAAAACACAAAACATCCAGTGAACCTATATAATAGGAGTCATCTGCTGTGAAAAGGTGGGTCTTAAGCATGTTTTTAAAAGTCCCAAGGGTGGGGGCAGCTTTTTACAGTGTGTGCACGTGTTAACTGTTGCTATTTGTTCCTGACTGCAGAGATCACTCCTAAAACTGCAGTTAACACGAGCAGGTGTGTGAGTGTGCGTGTGTGCACGTGTGTGGCTGCAGGTGTTGCGTGTCCACAATAGCTGTCAACATGCTGACAAACAACATTCCATTTAGCAAACAATCACTGCTCCTTCTGGAAAATGCATCTGTGTGTGACTGTGTGTGTGTGTGTGTGTGTGTGTGTGTGTGTGTGTGTGTGTGTGTGTGTGTGTGTGTGTGTGTGTGTGTGTGTGTGTGTGTGTGTGTGTGTGTGTGTGTGTGTGTGTGTGCGCCACGCCAATCTGATAACTAGACCAGGAAGTGATGTCATGTAGTAGGTCAGTGAGTCAGTCCAATCCGTGTGTGTCTTAGTAATCAAACTAATAGCTTAATCACAGTCTAAAGTAATACAAAACACATACACAAAGACAATGGGGTGTGTGTGTGTGTGTGTGTGTGTGTGTGTGTGTGTGTGTGTGTGTGTGTGTGTGTGTGTGTGTGTGTGTGTGTGTGTGTGTGTGTGTGTGTGTGTGTGTGTGTGTGTGTGTGTGTGTGTGTGTGTGTGTGTGTGTGTGTGTCTGCCTGTGTGCATGTGCGTCTTCGGTGGGCCAGATGCATCCTGTTCTCTTTTTTTCTTTCTATGGCATAATGAATGTTGGCATTTGGTCAAATATTGTCCTGCAATTGTGTACTTTTCATACATTATGCTCTGCAATAACATAGTTCAGAATACATTTACTGTAGATACTTCTTCAAGTTCATCCAAATGGTTTGATAAATGAATAAAAAGATCAAATACAAAAATATATAAAAATAGCCGATCTTCATGAAAGCCTCTAAGTATTTTAAAAAGCATGCACTTTTGAATATTCTATCCTATATCCTATATTGCGCTGATCAAAGGTCACCAAGTTACGGCCATTTGAAATGTTTGACATTGCTGTAACTGTAGTGCCCCATATGTGTGCAATTTATAGGTTTTTTGGTGACTATTCACCAAGAAGCGACGCGTTTTTAGCTTGTGTATCTGCTACTTTTGCTATTTTTCAATCTGAAGCCTGGAAAGTCACAGTTTTGGACATGTGAGGTTTCCACCCGACGGAGACGATATCAAAGTGGGGAAAATCCTTGAGATTAAAAAGGTTCACCGTCCTAACCTGACGTCAGAGGAGTGACACAGATGGTCTAACTACATAAAGGAAGATGAGTGACACAGATGTCAGATGATGTTTAGTGGAGGGTTAAGATGAAGTGTGAGGATGTCCTGTTTCTTATCACTTCCCTTTGAGTCCATTGTCTTTACAGACCACCGGGAATGCCCCCCCCCCCCTTACCCCTCCCTTCCACATTATCTGTTTTTTATTGTCCATCACATGCAGTGGTGTACAAAGTGCTCAGCGTAGATTCTCCTGGTCGAATATTGCTAACTTACTTAGACTTGGATCCTCCTCCTCTAATAGTCAGAAATGTAAACAGCATGAGGTACAGTCAGACATTGAACACAAAAAAGTCCTGGGGACTTGTTTCCATTGTGGTCCTATGTATTCAATTCATCAACGTAGCATAAAAAAAATAAGGCAATAATGCATAGTGCACTGCATACATGTTTCCTCAGTGGGAGGGACTAACATGCAAGGAAAGATTGCAAACTATAGGAAATTAGTATCTAATTTAAGGACCTGAGATGCACGATGCATGGAGCTAATGAAGCTAATCTTCTCTGCTTCCGGGGAGGGTCCGCCTAGTGGTGACCGATATCATGTGTTTACATCACTGCATGGGCATGTGTGACGCTGTAGTATGATAAAAGTAGGGCGTACATTTTACAAAGAAACACAAAAAGTTAAAATATGGAGATAAGAGGTTTCTGACCGACAGCAACAACAAAAAAAACAGTACTTCTTCCACCACTGTATAAAGGTTATATTAGTTGGCCATCTTGACGATGTGTGTGTGTGTGTGTGTGTGTGTGTGCGTGCGTGCGTGCGTGCGTGCGTGCGTGCGTGCGTGCGTGCGTGTGTGTGTGTGTGTATGAACTATGATGGGAACAAACAAACATTTCTCTCTCCATCTCTGCCATCAGCTCGTTTCCTGTGCCAAACAACGCTGTTTCCTGTCTCCACAGAACACACAGTGATAACAAAAGTAGACCAACACGCACACACACACACACACACACACACACACACACACACACACGCACCCACACACACACAGGCACTAACGCATGCATGTATCACTATGTATCACTACCTATGTTTCACAATGTGTCACAGTGCGACGCATTGTGAGCTTGTAGATTGGCTATTTTGCTATTTAAAATGTTGGTGGAACCTCATATGTCCAAAACAGTTAGGCTACTTTTCAGGATTCAAATAGGGTGTTGGAGTAGGGTGGCCGGGTAGAGTGAACTGGAAACCGCAAGGTTCCCAGTTCGATCCTGGGCTCGTGGTCCCCCAGAGTTAGTGTCGAAGTGTCCTTGAGCAAGACGCTGAACCCCTAGGGTTAGGGTCTTTTCTTTCTTTTTTTTTCAAGGCAGACAGTATGAACACTTTCCTGAGTGAGTCTGTTTCCTCTGCTGAAGTCATAATGAGGAAGGAAACACACTGACATTTCTCACTGTGATATACAGCTGTACTGGAAGAAGAAACAATACCACAATATATCGCTGTTGTCGGGCAGAAACCGCTTATCTCCATATTTTAACTTTTTTTTTTTTTAAGCCTATTCCATTGTCTGTAACAGATTGTCTCTGGTATAGTAAGGGTTTCAGTAACTTCTTTGACTCTGAGGAAGACGCAAGTCAAAATGTCAGTCACTCTTGCAAAATAGATCAGTTTGCACGTATTTATTGAGTTGAGTGCTCCAGTATTTTATAAATCTCTCCTGAAGTGCCCAGGTATTATTCTCTCTGATTTATCAATGATTAGGATGTTCTCAAAGTGGGGCCCGTAGACACCCAGGAGTCCTTGAGGGGGTTCCAGGGGGTCCCCAGCAAAACAATGATCAGTTTACACACTTAAACCCTATTTTATAGATCTACAAGCTCACTAACGCGTCGCACTGCGGCGCATTGTAAGCTCGTAGATCAGCTATTTTCAAAACATTTGGAAAAATTCTGAATCGACACAAATCTTCTCTTATGGGGGTCCCTGGCACAACATATTTTCAGTTGGGGGACAAAATACATATTCGTTTGGGGGTTTGTGACATTCACAAAGTTTGAGAATCACTGATCTATGAAGCACGGTGACATTGTCCCAAACCACCATCAACTCTAAATTGCCTGAAACGTACTCCTAACAGGTTTTTGGGGGGGACGATTTTGGCCTCCACACTTAGTGATTTTTTCGGATTTAACTTTCGTTTCGGTAGTGACCAACTTTCGTTTCGGTAGTGACACAATGGTGAAAAAATAAATGTACTAAGTCCAGAGCTCGATGAATGTTAGGGACCAAAAAAAGTCACTACAAAGTACTACCAATCAACTCTAAATTGCCTGAAACGTACTCCTAACAGGTTTTTTGGGGGACGATTTTGGCCTCCACACTTAGTGATTTTTTCGGATTTAACTTTCGTTTCGGTAGTGACCAACACACCTTCTGTATGCAAGGCCTGTATCTTAACCACTGCTACACCATGGTCCATACTCTCTCTGGTCTATTAAGTATTATATATAGTCATAGAGTTAGTATTGCCAGCGATGATAGAGAAACAGGAAGAGGAGGGGCTAGAGCAGAAAGTTGACTTTGACGGATGTGAACGGGAGGAGGTGGAGATGCAGAGAGAGGAGCAGAAGAGAGGAGAGAGAGAGGAAGGTTGGAGTTCCATTTACAGGTTGGTTGTGTTTATCTCTCTCTCACACACACACACACACACACACACACACACACACACACACACACACACACACACACACACACACATGTAAAAACAACAGGACATGGTTTGCTTAGTCCTTGTAGTCAAACAGAGCTATAAGGGAACTGGGCCATGTTCCTAGAAGGGCCTGGTCTGGGGGTGAACGGGGGCCATTTGCAAAGGATTACGTTTGATTACTTAATTAATGACGTCTTATGTTTATGAGGTGCTTTAAAGACTAAGACACAAGCTACT
The DNA here is from genome assembly GCF_963454915.1 of Gymnoscopelus microlampas. NCBI lineage: Eukaryota > Metazoa > Chordata > Actinopteri > Myctophiformes > Myctophidae > Gymnoscopelus > Gymnoscopelus microlampas. The sequence goes on from NC_139958.1 coordinate 14,874,614, forward strand.
GTACCACAACAAGTAAGATAACAAATGTTTATGTGGTTATTAGTTTCTGGGAAGGGGTATCTGTTTACAGAATCTCGTCTGGAGAACCTTCTAGAGAACTCCATCTCTGTCAACCTGCTGCTCACCAGCCTGCTGGCTCAGCTGACGTCGTACCCGCAACTTCTGCTCAAAGACTTCCTGCTCAACACACAGGCACAATACCAGCTCAACGTACGCACACTGTACCAGGTAAACCACACACACACACACACACACACACACACACACACACACACACACACACACACACACACACACACACACACACACACACACAAACACTACCAGCTCAACATCACTGCACATTATACAAGGTAAACACTCAGACATTGATTGATTGATTGATTGATTGATTGATTGATGTTTTTAGCCTATAGGAAAAAACGCACATACATGAAGATGTATTTGTACAATAATTATCGGTCAAAAGGATAAAACACTTTGGCACTTAGGCTCCAATGTAGCCTGACAGTGCATAGCGGGTTCGAGTCCCGTTACCGGCGATCTTTACTGCATGTCTCTCCCCCTCTCTCTCCCTGTTTCCTCTCCATCTCCACTATAAGCTAAAAATAACGGCATAAAAGCCAGAAAATATATATATATTTTTTTTTTGAAAGGATAAAGCACAAACACAAAATGTGTGTGTGTGTGTGTGTGTGTGTGTGTGTGTGTGTGTGTGTGTGTGTGGGTGTGTGTGGGTGTGTGGTTTCAGTGCGTGTGCAGATAGAACAGTATGTGTCCAGCAGACCAGAATGGCCAGCTGTCATCACTCAGGCATGGAGGTTCCTACTGGCTAAAGACCAGCACATGAAGATCAGAGGTATATATATATATATACACACACAGTACACACACGCACACGCACACGCACACACTCACAGGTTTTTTGGGTGGGGGGGGCAGCTTTGATCAAGGGAGCACCATGCTAACGAAATTTAGCGCGATAGCATCGTCTATTTAAATAAGGGTTTAAAGGCTCTATTGGCCAGTTTCTAACATGCTCAAGTAACCTGGTGAGTTGGTGAATACAGTGGATTCGTTTTTAGATCGACCTGGGGTTGTATAATTGTGTACTGGGCTGTCTGTAACCTGCAGCTTGGGCTTAAAGCTAACAACAGTCCATGTTAGACAAATGTAATGATTCATAAACATACTCACTGATCACTATCATGCTCCTTAGGATGTTTAGCTTAGTTTAAGTGTCTCATTTGTTGAAAGTAGCTGATCAACAAGCTTGTAGATCAGCTATTTTCAACTAGCTGATGTATAGGGTTTATGGTGGCTGCTATAGCTGAAGTTACTTAATGCTATATAAAAGATACAAAATAAAGGTCTGGGGACCCTGGGGGTCCCTGGACCCCAGTCTGAGAATCACTGTGCTATTGTATAGTGTGATTACAAGTCAATCACTAAACACAGAAGGAGAGCTGTGTTGGTAAAGCCAGGTTATTCATATATGTTCATACATTTTCATGCAAGTATGGACAAATGGTGTCAACATGGCAAAAAAGCGCTGTTAGTCGGTACACCTGGTTTCTGCTGGGAACAGGGTTCGATTCCCTGCAGCGCTGTGCTTACTGTTTCACCTTTGTCCTGTTGTGTATGTTTACATTAAATGTTAGCACTCAATTCATTGATTCATAATACCTGAATGCACTTTTTATTATAATATATCAAGCAGATAGCCCTGTGATTACCTGTGATTACATCTTTAGCACATACTCCTATGTCATGGACATGGTGTATTAGTTGGCACAGTGGATTAATATTTCGATCGATCTGGGATGTTAAAGTTGTGCAAAACTGTGGTCAAAGAATTGCCTCTTCAGCCAGATTAAACAGTCACTTATTACTGTTGACTCTTAGAGCTTAAAGACGTGTTGACATGGATAGCTTAGTGTCTAATAACATCTCTGTGTTATAATGAATGGAGTGTGAGAATTATGTCATACAATGCAGATTGTAGATCGTCTCTTTTTGGAAATTTCTGAATGTACCGGTCGGGATTCGAACCCCAGTCTCCCACATGGTAAGGGACACCTAAGGCCAAACTACTATAGCCTCTCCCTTGAACAGGGGAGATATTTGAAGATGTTGTAGTACTTTGGACTGTCTTTGACACTGTAATGGGCTTTGGACTGATATAGACAGAGACAAAGCTGTTCATGTGAAAGATGGTTGCATACTGAGCAACACAGAATATTCACCACATGCTGACTGCATGTTTTAATTTCATTGTGGTTCAAGCATAGGCATAGGATGTTGCTGTGCATTTGATCACTTGGATCTGGGGTGTGCATGCTTTCTTTATTATATATTTGTATTTCTTGATGGAATAATAACCTCCTATCCGTGACCGATTTATAAAATACCTTGAATTAGATAGGGTTTTCATTGTGTACATTGCACTGTAAATGATGTCCCACAGAAAGTAATGCTCACTCATGCACTTTGATGTCATTATTGAATGCACGTCACCCTCGCTTGAAACCTCACAATTTAGGAACATCATTTTGCATTTATCATGTACAATTATTTCATTAATTTAGACCTATTTGTGCTTGCTATTAGCCTACAGCCTATATTATGTGTGCAGTGTGCTTGAGAGATACATAGGGTGTATATTTTGTAATAACCTAATAGCACAATATTTCTACAGCTGTAGCCTATTGACTTGTTCCTACCAAAACGATCTGTAAGAATAATGAGTCAAGCTAAGGACTCATAACAATTAATTGGCACATCTAATGATGAGTTACCAAGAATGATAACTAATGATGTGAGCATGATGAATGATGACCTTATGTAAACACATGGTGGTAGCCTATACTGATGCCCTGAAAATACAGATGGATTTTGATTGTCCATTTGCATTATTCATCAAATTACTCTGAAATTGATGCCAACGATTGTCGTTCACCACTGTCATTGTCTACTGTCATTACCTTTAGTTGTGGTATAGACTCTATAGCCGTAGAACCATTTACAGTTATCGTTCTTGGTGTAAAATGATCTATAAACACAGCATGAGCACTTGCTAGTGTCAGGTTACTTTTGGTCAAAGCGGGGATCGAACTGGCGACCTTGGGATCTATACTCCCCCTTCTTAGAAACGCTAGTTTTAACATTTCAGTGCTTCTTGAAAATATTCGGATACATAATTGCTTGCAGCAGGATTTTACATGAAGCTGAGTTAGAATTGCATCCATTCCCTTCCTTTTTCTCAAAATGTCTTTCTTCTCTTTTTCTTCTTCGCCCCTTCTCCCCCCCTTACAGTGTAATGTTCCCCAGGTTTAGCTCAGTCGGATGAGCTCTTGACTCCAGACCACAAAGTCATGGGATCGACTCCCAGCACAGGTAAATCAGCATCAGAGCTGGTTTACTAACTTTTTTCCTCCTTATAATGGCCATTGACATTGCATTGGGCGCTTAAAGTTAAATATTTCAAAAACTACACATTATTTCAAAGAAAAAATCTCAACCATGCATGTCCACAGTAAGGTGGAATTTTTAAATTGTGAATCAAGTTTATAGGTTAAAGTATGAAGGAACAGCGAGTTGCCAAAGTTTTCAGATGTAAGTTTTAAAAGTTAAATATCTCAAAAACTACAAAACATTTCAAAGTAAAAAGTTCACGCATGTGTGTCCACAGTAAGCTGAATTTAAAAAGTGTGAATGGAGTCTCTAGGTGAAAGTATTTTTTGTGTTTTTTTTAGGTGTCAAAATCTTCCATCGACCGCCATTATAACTTTCTGAACTTTTAAAGGAGTATATCTCTAAAACCATGAAACATTTCAAAGATTCCTTTTCAGGCAAACATGTCCACAGTGAGATGAATATTTTAAAGTTTGAATGGGGTTTATAGATCTACAGTAAGTATGTAGAACTACAGTAGTAGCCTGCCAAAGTTTGCACTCTTTCCCAGTTTAAATGTCCACTGCCATTGCCAGGTAAAAGCCCCAGGTAAATGTTGGAAAGATGTCCCTGCAGCATTTGAACTCATGATCTTCTGTATGCAAGGCCTGTATCTTAACCACTGCTACACCATGGTTCATACTCTCTCTGGTCTAATAAGTATTATATATAGTGCGAGCACTGATAGAGAAACAGGAAGAGGAGGGGCTAGAGCAGGAAGTAGAGCACACGTTAAAACAACAGGACATGGTTTGCTTAGTCCTTGTAGTCAAACAGAGCTATAAGGGAACTGGGCCATGTTCCTAGAAGGGCCTGGTCTGGGGGTGAACGGGGGCCATTTTGCGAAGGATTACGCTTGATTACTTAATTAATGACGTGCGACGACTACTGTGCTAATGTTTATGTGGTTATTAGTTTCTGGGAAGGGATATTTGTTTACAGAATCTCGTCTGGAGAACCTTCTAGAGAACTCCATCTCTGTCAACCTGCTGCTCACCGGCCTGCTGGCTCAGCTGGCGTCGTACCCGCAACTTCTGCTCAAAGACTTCCTGCTCAACACACAGGCACAATACCAGCTCAACGTACGCACACTGTACCAGGTAAACCACACACACACACACACACACACACACACACACACACACACACACACACACACACACACACACACACACACACACACACACACAAACACTACCAGCTCAACATCACTGCACATTATACAAGGTAAACACTCAGACATTGATTGATTGATTGATTGATTGATGTTTTTATAGGAAAAAACGCACATACATGAAGATATATTTGTACAATAATTATCGGTCAAAAGGATAAAACACTTTGGCACTTAGGCTCCAATTTAGCCTGACAGTGCATAGCGGGTTCGAGTCCCGTTCCCGGCGATCTTTACTGCATGTCTCTCCCCTTCTCTCTCCCTGTTTCCTGTCCATCTCCACTATAAGCTATAAATAACGGCATAAAAGCCAGAAAAAATATATATTTTTTTTTTTGAAAGGATAAAGCACAAACAAAAAATATGTGTGTGTGTGTGTGTGTGTAGGTGCTGGTTTCAGTGCGTGTGCAGATAGAACAGTATGTGTCCAGCAGACCAGAATGGTCAGCTGTCATCACTCAGGCATGGAGGTTCCTACTGACTAACACATGAAGATCAGAGGTATATACTGTATATATACAGTACACACACACACGTGTGTGTGCGCGCGCACACACACACACACACACACACACACACACACACACACACACACACACACACACACACACACAGGTTTTTCAGAAATGGATTTAGAAGGCATTTTTAGAATCGGCCTCAGGTCTAAGACTTATTACCATGATCTATGAAGTCGACTACCCCTCTAGACCAGTGGTTCACAGCCGTTTTAATTTCAAAGACCCCCATAACTCTGAGAATGTACAAATGGAACCAAATGGTCCATTTTGTTGTATTAGTACGCTCCAAAAGTTACAAACATGTAAGGGTCCATTTTAATTGTAGCCCCCTCAAGGAACCCTGAGGGTCCCTGGACCCCACTTTGTGAACCCCTGCTAGTTAACTTAAAATACATTTTCATTTAACTATGTTGAAGAAAGTTATAACGTAGCATTTCAACTTTTAATAACTCCCCCATTCTCTCTCTCTCTCTCTCTCTCTCTCTCTCTCTCTCTCTCTCTCACAGAGCTGCTCCAGTCGTCTCCAGGTGATGACTTCGCGGAGCCTGGCATACCGTCATGTACCGTCACGGCGGATGGCTCCATCTTGCCCCCCTGCCCACCCATCACTGCCCGCCCATCCCCCCCCCGGCCTGGAGCAGAGTGTTTGCTGTCATCCTGTACGCCGAGTTCCTGAAGGAGCTGGCGGCCATCGCCCAGGAGCACAGCGTAGTGCCGGACCACTCAGCGCTTCAACCCCAAATTTCACTGTTCTGGCGGGAACGTTCGCCAGAAATAGCTGATGTCCAAGCTCATGACGCGTCAAAATGTGACGCGTTGTGAGCTTGGAGATCAGCTATTTCTGACAAAGAGATTTGGTGTAGTACAGTACAGTTGCTGTACAGTAATATACTGTACTCAGGTCCGTTTCACTGTGTATATCGAGGGTTTAAGTGGTTAACCTGGTATTCTCCTGGTGTAATCACTGAAAGGAAACATGGCTGCAATAAATGGATCCAGGGAGAAAGCGTGGCAAAGTATTGCTGACAAATTATATGCACAAGTCGTCCAAAAATATATACAATGTATATATAAGTTCATAAATATATAATTCAGTTAGGCTTAAACATGAGGAATGTATAGTGAATATTGGAATTATCGCCTACTAATCTACAATGCGATAGCCTATTATATGCGCCATGCATCCAACCAATATGTCTGAGTCTGTGCTCAGGAATGTGTCAAAAACAAAAACAGTCTCCATGAATTCAAGGCTTCATGGAGTGTGTAATTGATAGAAAATAAGTATTTTTTGGGTGAACTATTCTTTTAAGTGTCTTCAAGGACACTTTGACACATTGCTGAGGCCTGGGATCAAACTTGGGATTTATGGCTTGACAGGCAGGCTCTCTAACCATTCAGCTATAGAGCGTCGCAGTTCCCGCCCACTTCCTGGTGCAGGAAGTAAATACTCAATGCATTTCTCCCATTGACTTTTACAAAGATATTTATATAAATTAATTTAAGCCTAGAATCAAGCTATCCAGGATCCTGGTGAATCATGACCATAAAACGTTTGATTCTGTGAAAAAAACTTTTTGAAAACGGCAAAACAAATGGTATTTATTAAATATAGTATATCATATCATTAAATATAAAATTTAAAAAAATCACAGTGATGGGTCATTCCACCAAATTAATTAAAGCCATTTGGCTCATGCACTTTACAAGTGGGCTTATTGTCAGCAACAGCCAAGAACACAGGAGTCTATCCCTATTACAGCACTAGACCCCAGGGAGACAGACACATGCTGATTTGCCATTTCCATGATTTGATTTCCAGGATTTGAGTCTTGAGTCCCAAGTCTCAAGACCCAAAAGAGTCTTGAGTCGAACCAATTAGATCCAGGGAGACATCAAATTTCTCTTTTGGCCCTTGAGTCCCAAGACTCAAGGCCCAAAAGAGAAATTTGATGTCTCCGCGGGAGTAATTGGTTCGACTCAAGACTCTATTGGGTCTTGAGTCGAACCAATTACTTAATATTTTGGACACAGCTGATTATGAATATGTAGGGGAAGAAAACTGATTATTTGTATTGATAATTTATCATTTGTATATAAACGCAATGAGATTATTCTAATGATGCTTAATCTCTAAATATATTATTTTGTGACAGTGTGAATACCAGACTGGTACATTTTTGTATTTAACTGAATAAATTGTTCAGTTTGATTACAAATCATATTTATAGCCTTATAGCCTGCGGAAACTGAAAAAAGTGAATTCCCCCTCCTCTATCATGACATCCTTCTATAGAGGAACCATCGAGAGCATTCTGACGTACTGCATCACTGTCTGGTATGGGAATTGTACGGATGCCGACCGCAAGTCCCTGCAGAGGATAGTGAGAGCAGCAGAGAAGATCACAGGTGCCCCCCTCCCCCCCATATCTGACTTATACACAGATAGATGTGTCGGGAAGGCCATGAAAATAATGTCTGACTCCTCCCACCCTTCCCACCATCTCTTTGAACTCTTGCCATCTGGTAGACGGTTCAAGAGCTTAGGGGGAAGCACCAGCAGGTTATCCAACAGCTTCTTCCCCCAAACCATCAGAACCCTGAACACTCGCCACATATTGCCCCCTAGACGAACATCCTGAGGGATAAATGGCACCTTAACTATATTGCACTTTGAATGCATCAGCACTTATTGTTTTACCAATGTTGTCTGCTCTTTTAACTTTTTAATGTTTTTAACGGCCTCGCCTCTTTTTAAATGTGTCTATTGTTTTTAAGCACTATGAGTTGTGGAGAACGGTATTTTGCTCCCTGTATGCCTTGTGTGTATTGGAAGTGACAATAAAACTGATTCTGATTCTGATTCTGATTCTGATACAGTTTCCATACTGTTAGCTGATACATAAAGATGTTCCCTTAATTGTGTCTTGTGTCTCTTTGTGATTACAGTTGGTTGATGACCAATTATTGTATTTAGTCATGTTTAATTCTTGGTTATTACTCCATCAATTGTTCTGTTTTTGTTGCTTAATCATTTTAAATAACGGTCACCTTATTTTAGCTGAAGCGTTTGTTGTTCCCTTCAGATTGTTGTGTTGACATCCGTCACATCTTAAATAAACAGCTTTTAAAAAGAAGTTTCGTGTATGTGTGTTTGGGGTATGTTTGATTGAGTGTTTAACCCTCTTTTTGGACAGACTGACTAAAAAGACTAAAAACTGCTGTTTGGACGCCATCTAGTGTCCATCAGCAGACACTACATCTGTCTGAGGATATGGGTGTAAAATGTATTTCAGATCTCCTGGTGGAAAAGTGACGCATGTGCTTACTCTCTATTGATTTTATCCCACTGTTAAGGTTGTTTTATATATATTTGTTTAAGACTTACAGTAGGCTGCCATGTCCCACTGGAATACAGTGACTGATATGAATTAATAATATATACTGGGACCATACGTAAAATGAAGAATACCTTGTGATGTCAGTGACATTTTATTACAAATGAAAATAAAAATAAGAAACAGTGCAGTAACAATACGTTTTCGTATAGCAGCAATTTTGCATGTACAATATGAATATAAATATAAATATATTGTCTGTCGGGCGGAAACCTCATTATGGCCCAAACTGTAGGGGTGTTTTTTTGGGACGAGCTATTCCGCAAATGGTAGATAAGCAAACTGAAAACAGGCTAACGACTAGCCTCAGTTAACATGCTGAACCCGCTGAGGCTGCGTAATGCTATCAGTCAAAGATGTTTAATTTAGCAAGATACGCATTCTCCAGTTTACCTCCCGTTTCTGCGTGACGTAGGTGGACTCCAACTTGCTTCCGGTCTCCTAAAAAGGCGTGTCCACCAACGTCACGCAGAAACGGGAGGTAAACCGGAGAATGCGTATCTTGCTAAACTAAACATCTTTGAATGTAGCATTTACGCAGCCTCATCGGGTTCAGTATGTTAACTGAGGCTAGTCGTTAGCCTGTTTTCAGTTTTCTTATCTACCATTTGCGGAACGCTCGTCCCAAAAACACACCCCTTACCGCTGCGGGTAACGGCGACCCCGGCCCGGGGTCGCCCGGGGTCGGCCCGCCTTATACAGTTTCCATACTGTTAGCTGATACATAAAGATGTTCCCTTAATTGTGTCTTGTGTCTCTTTGTGATTACAGATGGTTGATGACCCATAATTATTGTATTTTAGTCATGTTTAATTCTTGGTTATTACTCCATCAATCGTTCTGTTTTTGTTGCTTAATCATTTTAAATAACGGTCACCTTATTTTAACTGAAGCGTTTGTTCCCTTCAGATTGTTGTGTTGACATCCGTCACATCTTAAATAAACAGCTTTTAAAAAGACGTTTCGTGTATGTGTGTTTGGGGTATGTTTGATTGAGTGTTTAACCCTCTTTTTGGACAGACTGACTAAAAAGACTAAAAACTGCTGTTTGGACGCCATCTAGTGTCCATAAGCAGACACTACATCTGTCTGAGGATATGGGTATAAAATGTATTTCAGATGTCCCGGTGGAAAAGTGACGCATGTGCATACATACTCTATTGATTTTATCCCACTGTTAGGGTTGTTTTATATATTTTGTTTAAGACTTACAGTAGGCTGCCTTGCCCCACTGGAATCGGGCGGAAACCTCATTATGGCCAAAACTGTTACTTTTCAGCATAAACATTCTAAAGCAACGAGGTCTACCTCTTCTTGGATAGTTACTCTATCAGTGGTGTAAAGTAACTAAGTACATTTACTCAAGTACTGTACTTAAGTACACTTCTGAGGATGTTTTACTTTACTGGAGTATTTCCCCATTTTCAATAATTTTACCTCAGAGGGAAATATTGTACTTTTACTCCACAACAATTATTTGACAGCTTTAGTTACTTTGCTGATTTATCACAAAACAAACATTAACCACTTCAGCCCTATATATATTTTGGCCATTTGAAAATAGCCGATCTACAAGCTCCCAATGCGATGCATTGTGAGCTTGTAGATCTGCCATTTAAAAAAAGATTTGTATACATTATGAACTTGTGAAATGGGACATTCTGCATAAAGAGTAGTACTTTCTACTTTTGGTACTTTTAAGTACATTTTGAATTTAATGACACGGTACACACTGTTTAACACTCAGCTGAATCACTTTATGTAAGGTCAGCATGTCACATGTAAAATATTGCACAAAGTGGGAAACAGCAGCATGCAGATAAGAAAACAAATATTGCAAATACAAGAAAAATACCTGCTAACAGGTGACAGTACAGGTGCACATAGCATTTTCTCCTTGTACACACACACACACACACACACACACACACACACACACACACACACACACACACACACACACACACACACACACACACACACACACACACACACACACACACACACACACACACACACACACACACAAAATAATGCATTTCAAAATGACAGGAGATAAACAATCAGTGCATTATATACTACTTAAGGCAGGCATGCATGACACCTTTGGCAGCAATAACATGTTCAAGAAGGCATACATAAATCAAAGTATTGCACACATAGCGATTGGCATGGGTTTTGCTTTTTTTCTATCTACTGTGTGCAAGACAAGTAGGACAAAACCACACGTCATCTGTATCAGGGGCTTCATTCAGTCCGACACAAACAATGTGGAACCACTTTTTCACACACTCCTTGTTTTCACATTGAATCATCAATCCATGTTCAGACTGTTGGCAGTGACAATATACTTGTGTCTTCTTCCCTTTCCTCTGCTTCTTTTTTTTTCGGTCCAGGGTCTTTCGAGGGTGGGATGTTTTCTATTCCTGACACACTAGGGACCATGGCAGGCGGCTCGGTGTAGTAATGTGCAACTAGCTCAGGGAGGACAACCTTCAGGAAAAAATCCTGTGCCTTCCGCAGGCGTGGCATCCAGAAGTCCACTTCAGGCATGACACGTACTACTTCAAAGTCTTGCTGTGTCCATGCCACAAAGTCACAAAATGCAGAGTTGGTCACAAAGATCTGTGTCTGCACCTGTGTGTAGTGTTTGTGTGTCTTTTTCAACTGAAACTTCCCATTAACAACATGGAGGTAGAAGTCACGGTCTACATCACACACCTGCCTGATGGTGCGATGCCTGTGCTTGGCAGAGCACTTCAACTCCAAGCAGCCTTTCGCATCACAGCACAAACAAGTGATGAGTCCATCAGGGGAAGCGCCCACTTGTGGAAATTGGGGATTGATGAAGAACCCACACTGTTTAACTTTAAAGGTCAGTGTGATCTTCTGCTTTCAAGGCTTGATATAAAGCGTTCCGTGCCACCATCTCATTCTTTATCCCAAAATCCATGTCTTTTGTTGGTTTCATCTTACGTGGGTTGCACACCTGCTTCACTGTGGTTGCAGCGGGACTCTCAATGCGGGTAGCAAAAACACTGTGCATAATTGAGGCAGTTATTCTCCCTTGCCGTGCTTTATACCAGGTACCAGATGTATGCTGCTTCCTGGTGCGCATCTCGATACCGACAGCCTCTTCCTCAGTCACATCAGCGCTGTCTTTTAATCCCTCACAGTGTTGGCGGAGGACAGGCAGTTCACATCCGTCAAGTTTGTAGTCACGCAGACCTCCAAGGGCAGGTGGTAGACTGCATGGTCGAATCGGATCTCTGTATGACTGTGTGTATGCAGCCGCACCGAATAAAGCAATGCCCTTATGAGCATGTATCACAGGGAACGCAAATTCCCAGTCTTTAAGTGTGGCATCCGGAGGAAAAGTGGGCATGTTGGTAGGTGTCCGACGTATATCAGACCCTGCAATGGTATCACAGTCCAGTGCTTTCTTCCGGGCAGCAGGAGAGGTGAAGATCATGTCACGTCCCTCCGCTGCATTGACCGTTTTGATGTTTGATGGGACTGGCCAAACCGCAGATACATCTGTGACCGTCTTCCTCTCCCGGACATGTACTGTTGCCGCTATCTTGTACAGTAGAGCCCCCACGTGGGTGCATGTCTCGCCTATGCCAACCACACAATCACAGTGTGCACATGTTACTTGGCCACTTTTTTCTAGAACAACCCATGGCTTCAGGAACGTCTTAGTGGTTCTCATACTGTGCATGACCTATACAGATACAAAAAAAAGTTGCATTAATGACATTGCATTGTTTACTTTGACTGGCACTGTATTGACGTATTTTATACTTAAATATAAACTTTTATTTTTTAAGTATATATATATTATTTTCCTATTTTATTATTATTATGACACACACACACACACACACACACACACACACACAATATATATATATATTTATGATGATGAGATATATATATACACATTCATTATGATGAGATAGACATATATTCATTATGATGAGATAAGACATATATTCGTTATGATTAGAGTCTCTCTCTCGAACACGGAGAGCACACACACACACACACACACACACACACACACACACACACACACACAAGCTAGTACCCTGGCTCGAACGATAGCTCTCCAACGGCTCTCCGGTGGCTTGTGGACTTCTAAGTCTTGCACCCACCCGTCCGTGAGCTGTTTATGAGCTTCGAGGGATTTAAAAGAGTTATACTCTTCTTTAGTATAGGCGCTAACTCCGCACACTAGATAGCCATAAATATCTGTTTCCTCTACCGGAGGCAGCAGAGCAGAGTCGAGGCACCAGTCTTTGGATGGAAGCTCATATGGATCTGTGCCATTAATTAAACACAATTTGTCTTTGTACCGTTTCTGTGAGTCTATATCGGTCTATATCCAACTTGTCCACATAGCTCCCCTTCTCCTTGCAGCTGGCTAAGGCTTTTAACATGGTTGACACGGAACGTGTTGAATGTACCGCTGTTTGTACTAGCTACAACCAGCATGGCTGCTGTTGGCTACGCAGCGCAAAACACGCCCCCCTCCAACGAACTTTGCCAGCCCAATTCATTATTTATCTTATCTGTTGATATTGTATAATCATACCCTGAGCCCTGACTGTCCTCAAAGCACTCAATTTAGATTGAAATAGTCCAGCACTGACCTATAAGAGAATTGGGATTTGAACATAGAATCTCTGCACTGGCAGCACTGCCACATGTTGTGACTGTGTCTTAGATAAGTAAACTACTGTACCGTTCATTTGTATGTTAGCCCTCAATTAGTACGACACAACCATATGACGTCCATACGCCGTCCGAGTCGGACCTCACTAGTTGCAGAAACACATTAAAAAAAAGGGGAAACAGCGCCCCCTGCGACGTCGTGTGGACGTCCAAAACGGACGCCCATACGACGTCCCGAGTCGGACCTCAGTCAGTCAGCTCCTTAATGACTGACTGAGGTCCTGACTCAGACGTCGTTTGGCCGTCCAAAACGGACGTCCATACGACGTCGCAGGGGGCGCTGTTTCCCCCTTCTTTTCTTTTTTTACATGGGTTCCCAGATTACCGTATTTGTGCAACGTTGAATTATGGGTTTCGTATTGAACTTTTAAGTGTTTACATGGCTTTTCCCAACCTGTAGCCTAAGTAACTCATGAACACCATTATCTAATGTATCTGTAATGCCAAAAATAAGGTCATTACAGTGACAGTGAGGTGACAAAATCCAGCCCTGAAAAAAATGTATCAATGCCAACACAACAGTTATACAACAAATTATAAAGAACACTTAGTTGATTATTTATCTTATCTTTTGACATTGTGTAATCATACACTGACTGAGCTAGTGAGCTCAGTATTAACAGAGTATGATTCAAATGCCAAATGAGCAACCCAAGCATGAAGCACACTACATTATATGCTGGTTATTGGTTTAGGAAATAGATTTAGTGAGAAATTGTATTCTGTGGTGGCCAGTGGTTCTCAAAGTGGGGTCCAGGGACCCCAGGGATCCTTGAGGGGGATAACTCTATGCCTGACATTTTACAAAATCAAAACAATCAAGTCAATAGTTGGTCAATCAAAAGAAACCATCCATTGGCTTTTGTACAAGAGTAGAGCCCTGTGGCCTACTTTACAGCAGGGAGAGATAATTGAATTAGATGGTTTTGAATGTCTTTATGTAAAATAACTGTGATTTGAACATGGAATCTCTGTGCTGAGAGTCTGAGCATTAGACCATTACACCATCGCTCAGTGACTCACAGCAGATGTCTCCAAGACAAGTATTATTGAAACATTTTGTTGTATGTTAGCCTTCAGTTAGTAAAGTTGAAATACTTCAGCATTTAAAGCTGCATAATATTGTAACTTTCCTGTTCAACCCCAGATTTGACTTCTAGTGCTTTTGAGTTCTTCTTTTGTATTTTAGCCTTCGAAAATTTAAAGCACTCCATCAACTGTTGGAGGACTGGGATTATTACACCATCACTCACAACGGATTGCAATGTGTTGTGAGCTTCTTGATCTGCTATTCTATAATTAGGTTGGCAGGTATGTGTGGGGTCGGGGTGGCTGGGACATACAGGCTATGGGACATTTGGACTCCACTCTTTGTAATAATAATAATAATAAGGGTAATAATAATAATAACACTAATAATAATAATAATAATAATAATAATAATAAGAAGAAGAAGATATAATAATATGTACATCTTACTGTGGACATGCATTGCCTGAAAAGGAATCTTTGAAATGTTTAATAGCTTTAGAATTGTACTCCTTTAAAAGTTCAGAGATTTATAATGGAGGTCGATGGAAGACCTTTAAAAAACACTTTCACCTAGAAACTGTATAACACATGAAACTATTCAATGTGACTATGTGAGAGATCAAATATAAACGCCAACACAATGAGTAGGGCACAGCAGGGAATCGAACCCCAAGCCCGGTAAACCAGGAGCTCCATGCCTGTGCCTGTGTTTTGTGTTTGTTTTTTTTGTTTGATTCTTTTTTCTTTTTTTTTTACTTTACTGGAGTATTTCCAATTTTCGGTAGGCTACTTTTACTCCACTACATCTCAGAGGCAAATATTGTACTTTTATTCCACTACAATTATTTGAAAACTTTAGTTACTTAGTAAAACATACATTAACCAATTCAGCCATGGACCCTTACCGTAGCCTCATTATCAGCCTGAGGCTGCGTGGAGCTTCAGTCTGAAATTGGCTGCAATGTCTGCGATTACCAGGGAGAGGGGATTCAAATTTCCCTCAACCAATCACAAGAGATCCACGGATCCGCCTACATCTGACATCACAGCTTGTTTTAGCAGATATTCACTGATTGGCTTGTCGTTAGACCACCCCAACCTCCGACTCTGATTAGACAGGTTTTTCTTCGACCGTGAAAAGCCATGTCTCCCAAGTATTGTTTAAACATTCTGTTGTATGTTAGCCTTCAGTTAGTAAAGTTGAAATACTTCAGCATTTAAAGCTGCATAGTATTGTAACTTTCCTGTTCAACCCCAGATTTGACTTCTAGTGCTTTTGAGTTGTTCTTTTGTATTTTAGCCTTCGAAAATTTAAAGCACTCCCATGAACTGGTGGAGGACTGGGATTTGATGGAATCTCCAAACTGAAAGCCTGACAATTAGACCTGTCACTCCCTTCACAGATGAGTCAGTTGGGTTTGTTCACTGATAGTTTATTTAAGCTCTCTTGCGGCTCCATATAAACCAACGTCAAACTAACTGTTGATGTAAAATAAATGACGATCAGGAAAATAAACAATAAACATGTAGCATAACAAAAGAAATAAGACATGAAATTACCTCTCTGGCTGCATAGTGCTTGTAAAGGGAATGAGGTGCAGTCCAAGGTAGAAGGTACTCAAAAGTTATCAGCGCCACGCTGCTTACAAACACACACCCGTTCACACAGGCGTGTGGCACACACTACTGCTAGGGAGCCATTTGACTGGGACACCATATATGGCCAAATGTCCGGAATTACATATAAACGCCACTACCGGCACAACACTTTCAGCATAATTACTAAACATTAGCAAATAAAGAAAACGACAAACAATTACAACAATAAATGATAATGCCAGTACAAGACCATTACACCATCACTCACAAGTGCCAAAACGTTTAGAGGAGTACATTTCTAAACCTATGAAACATTTCAAAGATTTGTTTTCAGGCAAACATTGTTCACAGTAAGATGAACATTTTAAAGTTTGAATGGGGTTTCTAGGTGTAAGTATGTAGGACTAATAGCCTGCCAAAGTTTGTACTTTTTCCCCTAAAATCTATAAAAGCAGTGATGGTCAATGGCAAAATGGACAAGAGTTTCTAGGTGAAAGTGTTTTTTTAGGTCCATTTTGCCATTGACAATCACTGCTTTTATAGATTTTAGGGGAATTAGGAATTAGGGTATTTCATCCATAGTGAGTTAAGACTACCATAGACTTTGCATTGAAAAAGTTAAGGGCGAGTTAAGCTTAACATTTCCCAGTGCTCGTGAGATGATTATCCTCTCAGTTTTATTATGCAGTTTTCACTGAAAGATAAGGTTACAAGGGCCAGGTAAAACATGGAAAAAAATAAATAAATAAAAAAGCAACAACAAAAAGTTCTGCTTGTGTTAATGCAAGTACAAACTTGGGGGAAAAAATCTGTTCTATTATGTGCGCCAGAGCCAGGTAAAACTTGGAAAATGTTCTTGCTGGTTTCAAACAAAGAACATTCTGCCCGGAAGTCTGTATCTTAACCACTGCACCGCCATGATTCATACTTTATCTGTTCTCTTGCGCACTCTTCATTGTGCCAAAGTTTGTACATTCTTCCCTTTAAATGTCCATTGCCATTGACAATGCATTGGGCGCTTAAAGTTAAATATTTGGAAAACTACTAATTATTTCAAAGTAAAAGTCTCAAGCATGCATGTCCACAGTAAGGTGGAATTTTTAAATTGCTAATCAAGTTTATATAGGTTAAATTATGAAGCAAGGTGCCAAAGTTTTCAGATGTAAGTTTTAAAAGTTAAATATCTCAAAAACTACAAAACGTTTCAAAGTAAAAAGTTCAATATTAAATTGCACATTTTATTGCAAGAGTTTTTGAAAATAGCAGATCTACAAGCAACGCGTTGTGAGCTTGCAGATAATAGGCGATGCATATGCAGGTAGGTTGCTTATTGTGGTCTTGTTTTGCTAGACCTGGTTGCTTATTTCTCTCACAAAATATGGCAACACTGACGTCCGAGTCAGACGACGTCACTGTAACCATCAAAAAGACATCCATACAACAACGCCGATACGCCGTCCATACAACGTGTACACGACATCCAGGTCAGACCTCAGTAAGTGGTCTCATGTTGTTGCCATGACACCTGCTGGCTGAAATCAATGCAGGGCTTTATAAACGGCACTGGCAACATCATTATTCATGTGTTACAGTTGCTTAATTAGTGAAATGTGATATACTGATATAATAATAGTATTTTTTTGTGATATAGTGTAGTGTAGTACAGGGGAGGCATGCGTTAATCCGACAGACCTTTTCTCCGACTATGTGGCATCCGCGTGCGGTTAGGGTTAGGGTGCGGGTTTGGTTCGGGTTTACTGTTTGGTAGTGGTTCTCAAACTTTGTTTTATGTGAAGGACCCCCGAATTAATGTATTTGGCCGTGGATGTGGACCTCCATACAAGTTTTTTGTTTTTAAAATATTTCAAAACTATATAAATACAACACTGTTTGAGAAACTAGTTGAAAACTCTATAGCCACCATTGCCATAGCCAGGTTTCAAACCCCAACATTCTACTTACAAGTTCTGTGCGATACCTTCACACCACATTAAATAAATATTTCAGGTTATATTTGACGTTGAAGGAAGAGCTGGCGAGGCAAAATATACAAATATTAAAATGTTTAAATATGTGTATATTAATATTAGATGTATTAACTGGTATGAATTCAAATGACATTACTAAGACGAAAACTAATCTTCTCTGATGAAGTAAATGTGGGTGCAGAGTAAAGATTTTCCAACAGATGTTTTTTAAACAATAAACTAAATATCACTTGTGTAATATTTGATTTTGTTTTGAAATTTCACTGGAGGGTAAACCCTTGAGATGCAGCATCTCGTTTTCAAGGGATTCCAAAATAATAAACCCTCATAATGAACCCTGATCATGAGTGGATGTATTTGCATTAGGGACAGGTACAAAAGCCAGGTACAAACATGGAAAAAGTAAAAAATTAAAATGGAAAGAAAATGTTCTGCTTGTGGTAATGCAGGTACAAACTTGGACACATTTGCTTGTTGGTTTTGAACCAAAAAACGTGTTTAGAAGGCCCATATCTTAACCACTGCACCACGTGGTTTGTACAGAATTCATTTTCTTCTTGCACACTCTTCAGTGAAAGATTAGAAACAGACCACAAGAGTCAGATAAAAATGTCCTTCTGGCTGCTGGCCCTGTATCTTACCCACTGCTCCACTATTGTTCATACCTGAGAGGTCTTAACCACTTCGCCACCAACATGATTCATGTTTGATCTGTTCTCTTGCACACGCTTCACTGAAAGATTCGATAAAGGTACAAACCCCCATGTTTACCTCTCAGGAAACAGAGAAGTAAACGTACAGCCCCCTATAAGGCCATACTTTGTGTGTATACTTATTGATTTAATGGTTAAAAAAAAGTGCACTGATGCTTATAAATGTAACATTTGTTTTGTTTGTAAAATATGTAAATCGTTTAATTTCTTATTAAATGAATAATGGTTATTGAAAATGCAAACTCATCTTTAGTCATTTACTCTGAAGAAGAATGCGTTTCTGCAGTGCTTTAATTACTTACTTTTCAATGTATTAAGAGTATACAGATTCTATTAAACTTTTCTGTCATGTATACAAAAACTGCAAAGTATAATAATTCACATGCAACAAGGTATGAGATATTGGCACGTCCCATTTTACCAATATACAATACCACACAGACTGTCCAACATGTGGAAAGCTTTATCTTAGTTTTATTACCAAGGTAATACTATATACAACATAAGCACGGCTTAATTTAAGCTCAACCTTATGAAACATTGAACATCCAAACCACTTCATCATGTTAATTGGTAGTACAAAAAATGATTTGTCTCTCATGATGTATATCTAAAAAAATCTGACAATTTTGAAATAAGATTAAACCAATATACAAAAGTTGATTGAGGGTTTAAGTATCGGATTCTCCTCCAAAGTTGGGGTTGTTGAAAGCAGGCTGAAAGAGAAGAATGACACCTATTATTATTCTTTGAACATTTACATAGAATACGTAAACACAAAGTGCACCATGTTGTGTTGTGTTGTGAGCTTGTAGATCGATATATTAAAAATATTCCCACCAATGTGGAGAATAGTGTCATAGTTTGGTATTTGACCACTTAAAGGGGCATGAAATGCTACGCTATGGGTACGGTCACACCGAACTTTGATTCTACCAATGCGGCGGATTCTGCCAATGCTTTTCAATGGGAATTAACGGAGTGATTTGATGCCATTCGTGGATTTCCGCCAAAAGAAAACGCTCCGTTCCCATTGAAAAGCATTGGCAGAATCCACCACATAGGCATGGGTGACCGCACCCTAATTGTGTAGTTTGTTCTCCTTTTCAGATAAAAAACTACAACAGATTCAAAACATGCCAGGTTAGCAATGCAGCTGTAGTAAGCAATGCTAATACAATTAATACTGGGTGTAGCACACCACTGGCAAAGATCATTATTTTACAAAGACAAGCCCACTAGTACAAAACAAGTCTCCTAAGTGGGTGCAGTCACTCCACTTCTCAATTGGAATAGTCTCTGTGCATAACTATAGTCCCAGGTTTTCAGAAGGTACAGTACAGCACACCCATTTCCTGTTCCAGTTTATTTTCCCATTGCTTAGTTTGATTGGCTCGGCAGCAGCTTTGAACCTGAAACACATCACACCTTCACATGTGATTCTAGTTCAAATCTGCTCCTGAGCCATTCAAATGAATCTATAGGAAAATGACAGAAAAAACAGGTATATGCCACCTTCTGGAAATCCGGGACTACAGTCAAAGATCCTTATTTTAGGATAAGATACATCATCCCACGCTTCGCCACTAAGAACAAAATGGTAAACAAATGGTACACAAGTGGGTGTAGTTGCCCCTGTGGTTATAGCTTGCTGTAGTTTTTAACCTGGACTGGAAAACAAAATCAGCGTAGGTTTAATATAGCCAAAAATATAGCTGACAGGGTTTAATATAGCCAAAAATCGCCCATCTAAAAGATCACAATACGTCAGCTTGTAGATATGCATGATGATTTTTTTTGGTGCTATATTTGAAAATTCTGATGTCTTTTTTACATGAAGGAATGCCAGTATGAGAGTGGTTCACTTACCACATCAACCTTATTGGGTGTCCTCGATGGTAGGCTAATGGTAGGCAGTTTAATTCCTTTAGTGTGGAGGTAGTATAGCAGTCCAAGTATCAAGGTGATACCTACGACGGCTCCAATCACAGCCCCAGCTATCACACCACTATCTATACAAACAGGACACAGAGTGTATGAGCACGGCTATACTGAGTCAGATTGTTGTCAAATCAGCTGCACGTTAAAGCTGCAATCCATAACTTCCATGTCGCATGAGCGCTGAAATTTCTACTGCTGAGCCAATTACGGAAAGCCCACTTAGGCGGAGGATATATTCCGTTCTGAGCTACACGCAATACCACTTGTCAACCAATTGGTGTCCTATCCGACCACAGGATATACATTTCTCAGTAGAAGAGCAGGTAGACCAACTACCATCACTGCAGTTGTGTTAGTTCCATTGTAGTAACATACTATAGCAGGTAGATTGGTCAAAATAACATTTTATTCACCAAAAATGTTGGGATTGCAGCTTTAAACCAATTGGGTGGAGTCAAGGTTTACTGTATAATTTCAATAATCAAACAATTGTAGATCTAGCATAAAGAAACACATGCAAACTGTACTCCAAATTACACCTTCAATTATTTATTTATTATTACAATTATTATTTAAATTGATGATCCCAGACCTAATGAAGACCCAATTCATGTTGAAATGTCAAGAGCACCTGAATTTGATGTGCACGTACTGTAATGGCAACAGTTCCTAGAATGCACCAGTATAAAATACATTGTAACAACTTACTGTTGATTGGAGATGGATCAGTGGGGATGACGATTCCACCGTTTTCATCTGTTGTATAGTCTGAAACAAGTTTGAAAAGCAAGTTTAACCTATGTTGCATATTCCAGAGTCAATTGAGTCAATGTACACTCCCATGATTTCCCACAATGAGTTAATCAAACTATTGAATTTAATAGATTATAAAAAATGTCGGTTTCTAATAAAATATTGTGAAAACAGCAGATCTACAAGCTCTGCTATGCATTGTGAGCTTGTAGATAGCCTGTTTTCGCAAAAACACCTATAGAACAGGATCAATCCAAAGTCCCCTGCTTGGCTATATGAAAAATAAGCAGACTCTTACACTGACGATGGCGACAAGCAAAACCTCTCTTCTGAAGGCAGTTGTTGTCATTCCAGCGTCCGTCGGCGTACATCTCCACACAGTTCTCCTCTCCTATCTCCCCGGGATGAAAAGCCATATTGGGCTCACCAGGAGCCCAGTTCAGGTACGCTAGAGCTGTGCTGTCTGTCCAGGCCCAGCCAACTAGGAAAAGAATGCATTAGAACCGTTATTCATTTAGAGGGGTGGATTCAACCATCTAGAGATGTTAGTACACGTCAATCACAATTGATGTGTCCTCATTTTCCAAAATAACACTTTCATGTAATATAATGTGTGATGGCAATGTTAGCAGTAATCTGTCCGTAATCAGGGTGTAATTTTCACTTTTACGATGATGATTATTTGTCCTTCAATAAAGTGTCCACCCGACCACCAGCGTGTACACTGGACATAATGGCTGACAGTAAATAAGAGACTGCGATCCAGATTCAGAGGCAGTTCCACTATAGAGCCAGTAGGGTTAGGGTCTGGACACATCTTGGACACATACTGTATTGAGTCATAAGGTCATAGATACGTCACAGACCAGTGTTTCTCAAGTGGTGACGTGGCAGTAGTACAAAGGGCATGTGAGAGAAAGTGGAAAAAGGAAGACATTTTACTGTTACTGTTAATGATTAGAGAACGGAAAGACTTTGTGTGAACCTGCTGATCTTGCTGTACAGTGTTAAAACAAATTAAATCAAGAACATGGCTAGCACAAGTGTTAATGAATAGGAAACCATACTTTTTTGCACATTATTTGAAAGTATTTACATTCAAACTGGACTTTTGCCACAGTTTGAAATACATTTGCTCAGGAGACACCAATTGCAACTATTTCACACCATTTCTTGTGATACTCTTCACAAGGTGATTCATAGCATCATATAACAGCTATGGTTTTCTCTTGCAGTTTTCTTGCAGTTTTCCAAGCAAAATTGGGTTAAGGGGGGTAAAGGGGTCACTGACGTCACAGGTTGGCCACATGAAGTCTGAGATCCACATGTTGGAGCCATTTCTATGTGGATCCCGAGTTCCTAGCTTCCTTATGACTGTATTTGATCTAACTTGCTATTAAAGCACTAGGTAACATTGTTTTGAATGGTGCATTATTATAAATAAAGTTAATTATCATGATCATAGTATGACCAAAGAAATCACAGGTATATCCCTGCTACAGTATCAATCTCTCTACTCACAGTTGTTGTCCCTGGTGAGACCGATCCACACGTGGTGATATTTGCTGTTGTTCATGGTTCTCATGAACTCCATCTCAGCTCTGCTGTGAATGGAAACCAGTTCCCCTTTCCATTTCTCACAATGGTAGCGGGCGTCAGGCCAGGAAGAGCCCGCCTTCTCGTTGAACACTCGGTAACAATGGCGGCCGTAAGGTGTCCAGTGGTGCAGACACTTCCCATCTCCAGGGGCAGGAGTTGGTGGAGGCTGGTCTGAGAACAACCAACCACCATGCATTATTAACCACTTTCAACCTGGCGGCCCTAGGTCATTATATTATATATTGACATATACTACAAATATTGACATATACTGAGTATACTATATTTTGTTATATTAAATGTTTGTAAATTAAAGAAATGTCCAAAAATATAGCAAAAATAGCTTATCTACAATAGCACAACTTGTCGCATTGCGATACATTGTGAGCTTGTAGATATAGGCCATTTTTGTGCGACGGAGCCTACAGGGCATAGCAGTGGTGGCCATTTTGTGGTGCCACAGATAGAAAACCCATTATTATTTTTCCCGAAAATATGTATTTAAATAATTTTAAGCCTGGAACCAAGCCATCAAGGCTCTTTAAAACATTTGATTCTGTGTCAAAAAATATTTGACAACTGCAAAAGAGAGGGTATTTATTAAATATAGTATACAACATAATTAAATATTCAATTTCTTTTTTACACAGAATCAAATGTTTTATGGTCATGATTCACCAGGAGCCTGGATGGTTTGGTTCCAGGCTTAAAATAATTTATATAAATATTTTCAGAAATCTCATATGGAAAAAATGAATGGGTTTTCTATCTGTGGCGCCACTGCTATGCCCTATACAGTGGTTAAATAGTCAATGTCATCTATTTTTTAGGTCAAAGAGATGTAAAAATAGATTAAAAAATAAATAAAAACATTATGCCTCCTGGAATGTTCAATTAAATTCTAGTCAGAATTCACTCTATATCTTACCAGAAGAGATTTTGCAGATGTAGGGCTTGAGCTCTTCACATTTGGTGTCATTCCATGTCCCATGGACGAATGGAGCTCCATGCATGCTCACACAGCCTTCACCTATGTTAGTGCTGGGCTCCCCTGGGCCCCAGTGTGTATAAAACACTGGCCACCCATCAGTCCACGTGTAAGGAAAACTATCGTCCACCTACAATGCAAGATACACAGTAAAATCCTTATAAAAATAGAAATGATTGTACCCAGCAGATGGCTTGTCAGTCTCTTAATTGCAATAGAGAAGCGACCATGAGCACAGATTATGACCGATTCTTTTGCCTCACACACAGTCACTGAAGTAAATATTCATAACCTAGTCGTTACAAGCCGAATTGCCACAAACAATCTGACACTACAATTGTATTTTTTAGACAGACAAATGAAGAGGAAATGATCACTGTTCGACACCTGTCTGTATCAGCGATGCACTCTCGTGAGATCTATAGCAACACAATCGCGAGATCTGACGTTCACAAGGGGTGACCATGATGCCCACTTAGACTAGTGGCGATGCTTGGAATGGATCTATCTTGGAAACAAGATCATATGATTCATATGTCTCTACCCACTCAACCACAGCCACCCCACAGTAAAATCACAGTGTTGATTTAAGCTGTTGTTTTCAAGATTCAGTAAACTTTATGGTCCCTCACTTAGTGACAGAAAATTAGGGGCTCTCGTTTAGGGGCTCCAGAACAACATAAAAGCATAGACATGAAAAAAAAAACTCTAAAGCACAACAATTACTTTACTTGACCCATTAAGACCTGAAGCCGATTCTAGAAATCTTCTACATCCCAACAGTATTCTGAAAAAAACGTGTTTCTATATCAGTGGTGCTCAAACTTTTTCATGTCAAGAACCCCCAAAATTATATGTATTTGGCCGCGGACCCCCATCTCAAAATATTTTGTTCCAGGGACCCCCAGAAGCAAAGATTTGAGTTAAAAATGTTTGCTTTAAAAGAATATATATATTGAAAGATTTGCACACATTCTCACGATTTTTCTAAAATAGCCAAAATGTTAAATAATCATCTCAAATCAAAAAATGACACCGATGCGTTCCAGGTCTTAATGGGTTAAATGAATTACATTGCGCCTGAGGCCAATCCAGGCATCAGCCTTGCCCTGCAGGACCACTCCAGATACGAACGCCTGTTCGTAGCTCATGTCAATGCTGGCCAGATTGCCGCCCCGCTGCTCACACGCTGCCTGAGCTGCCTCCCATGTTGCTGGTTCCGTCACCAGGAGGTAGCAGTTGTTGTACCAAGAGATGTATTCACCCGAGCAGGGTGTCTTGGTCGGGGGTGGAGGGTTCACGCTGCTAGCTGGTACATCATCACAAGGTAGAAAGAACACAGAGAATGTTATGGAAGTTTATCAATTATGAAAATGTATTCACACTCACACTCACACACACACACACACACACACACACACACACACACACACACACACACACACACACACACACACAATTTAAATTAAAATGGTTGAGAATCACAGGCTTTGACCTTGACGAAATGAAAAAAGGTATTGAGATATTGACAGAGTGGTGTAAAGTAACTAAGTACATTTACTGAAGTACTGTCCTTAAATACAATGTTTAGGTATTTTTACTTTACTGGAGTATTTCCAATTTTCTGTACTCTTACTTCTAATCCAATACATCTCAGAGGTAAATATTATACTTTTACTCCACTACCCACTTCAGCCCTATATACTGTACATTTCGGCCATTTGGAAATAGCCGATCTACAAGCCCGTGATGCGACGCATTGCACATTTGTATACCAATACTTTTGTACTTTTACCCAAGTGAATTTTGAATTCTGGACTTCTACTTACTCTATGAGTATTTCTACATTGCAGTATTGATACTTTTACTTGAGTCAAACATTTTAGTACTTTTTCCACCACTAGATATTGAGCAGTAACAGTAGCCCTGAGTGAAGCTGTAAGACAGTGAGCAGTATACTGACATTTCATCCTGGAACACACAAAGCTCCTCTCCACATGACAGGCATCATCATTCCACTTCCCGCTCACCAGGTGGCTATGAGTCATAGCCACACAGTCTTCCTGTTGAGGAGCAAAAACACAACTTGAAGATATTTAGGTAGAAAAATAATCCAGCACACATATTGTTTTATAGAACTTGTCTTGACTAAGGTCACGTTCTATAATACAGTGGTTCTCAACCTTTTCAGGCCGCAACCCCCCCAAAATAATCATATTTGAACTGGGGACCCTCCACCCTGACAAGCACTGTCTTGGAATGTAGGCCGTGACGGCATTACATTTAGTTTGACTCGGTTCCACAGATAAATATTGTGAAAATAGCAGATTTACAAGCTCACAACGCCTTGCATTGCGAGGCTTTGTGAGCTTGTAGATCCACTATTTTCAAAGGTTTTGCCTTATAGAATTTGACTATTTGGCCAATGTTTGACCAGTTTTTAAATAGTATAGTTTGTTGATTACTTTTGATGCAGTAATGGACTTTTTCTTTTCTTTTCCTTTTTTGAGGTATTAAAAAAGTCCTAAAATTGTCACTTTCACTGTCATCTGGGGAACCCCCCCCAAAATCATGTGGGAACCCCCCTGGGTCTCGACCCACAGGTTGAGAACCACTGCTATAATATACCCAATAGGATTCTCACCGTCCCTCCCACATTGTTGGGCTCATTCTTGTTCCAGTTGGTGTACAGCACTGGACTGATGCCGTCACACCATCCATACTGGTTCTCCACCAAAACATCTGACAGGCCAATCCATGCTGGGAGTTGCAAGTCCCTGAGATAGCTGGTCACAAAGTCTATTGAAGAAGAGAGGAAAATTACAAAAGTTGACCCACAGATGCCTATATAGACTGACCCCACTGATCTGCTTAACCCATTGAGACCTGAAGCCGATTCTACATGTCTCCTAAATCCCAACAGTTTTCTGAAAAACGTATGTTTCTATATCAGTGGTGCTCAATCTTTTTCATGTCAAGGACCCCCAAAATGATATGTATTTGGCTGCAGACCCCCATTCAAATATTTTGTTCCAGGGACCCCCAGAAGCAAAGATTTGAGTTAAAAATGTTTTATTTAGATTTGCACACATTTTCACAATTTCTCAAAAATAGCAGATCTACAAGCTCGTAGCGCGGCACTCGGTGCCGCGCTATGAGCTTGTATATCTGCTATTTTTGAATAGCCAAAGTGTCAATGGGTTAAACTTCAATTAATTAAGGGATTAATTAACGCTCTCACTGATCGCCTTACCATTTTCATATTGGTTGTCAATTACTGCCAGATCTCCTGCCTGTGCTTTGCACAACGTGCGAGCATAGGACCAGTTAGCTTTAATGTCATCCTTTTGTCCTCTGAACAGGAAACATTTATTGTTGAAACGCATCCAGCCTGCAATCACAAAGAAAGAAAGACAAAAGCATTATTTTTTTTAAAAAGGAAAGAACTCAGACTGCAATGTTTCACAAGACATACTGTAGATGTCACCTTTTCGAGAGCTGCACATTGAGCTGCATTTCTTACCCGCTGATTTGGTTGATTGAACAATTTGATTGCTGAACACTTAAATCTGCAATCCATGACTTTTTGTAAATCAATAAAACGTTCTTAGAGTATACAGTACAGTATGTTAATACAATATACCTAACACAACTGCA
The DNA here is from genome assembly GCF_963454915.1 of Gymnoscopelus microlampas. Taxonomy (NCBI): domain Eukaryota; kingdom Metazoa; phylum Chordata; class Actinopteri; order Myctophiformes; family Myctophidae; genus Gymnoscopelus; species Gymnoscopelus microlampas. Next base: position 14,902,164 of record NC_139958.1, read on the forward strand.
GTGATTGCAGCTGAGCTCCCTGCTCTTCTGTTGAGACATTTAGTTCATGTAGGTACGGTAGGGTTGGACCACTACTGGATGACAAGAGGTTTTGCATGAAGCTCAAAGCTTAATATCTCCTCTGCCCAAACAAGCTTTCTGTCTTAGCTTAGCAGTATAAATCCCCACTCGCATGGGAAACCCGGGTTAAAATCCCGGATTGGACATACAGTAAATGGTACCGATTGTAAAATGAATAAAAACTAGAAAATGTGCTCCTCGGAGCCTTCGGCCTGGCGGAGACTTCGGCCTTGGGTCCACTTTCTGACATCTTCTTTAAGACTGCGGCACCAGCTTCATCAACTTGAACGTCTTCTAGTTCTTTAAGTGATCTGTAGCGTCTCCTCTTACTGGTGTAATGTGCTCGTTGTCTCCGCCAGGAGACTATGTTTTCACTTTCCGTCCGCCCCCCCTCGGCCAAGCTAACATTGGGCAAGCCTCACGTGACACGTGACAATACGTTGAAAGAGTGTGCTCTGATTGGCTAGTGAGACGCATGACGTATAGCGGCCTATAAATAGATGTGGCACTTTGAAAGAGTCTGTGTCTCTTTCAAAGTGAGGTAAGACAGGAATAATCACGAAATGGCTGAGAAATGGCGGAGCAATACATTATGTAGACACACTGTACGCAATACGCACTCGTATAGTCATCACAATACGCAATATAAATAGCTTAGACAGGATTAATCAACAGTACTTTCCAGTCACAGTTGATGACACAGTGCAACTAACTCTTATTATGCAAACTGAAGAAGCTAATCATTGTCTGCAAACTGATGAAGAAGCAAAGGCGCAACGCCAACAGGAGAATGACAAAGCTAAGAAACAAAGACGAAGAACACTCGCATCTGAAAATGACAAAGTTCCAATCTTGGAATACATTCCAATATTTGCTGGCGGACACTTGTGCTCCAAGGAGCACATTTTCTAGTTGATGTTGTCTTTCATCTATTGAATACTGTGACCAGTGCCTTCCTTTCCTTTCGATGTTCTTTACAGACTATTGTACTTTTTCTTCCAGAGAATGTAGCAATCTTTGCTGTCATGTTGTCAGCATTTGTGGCTCGTCTTCGTTTTTTGTCATTTAGGGATTCAAGTGCTCTTTGTCTCTGTTTCTTAGCTTTGGCCTTCTGCTGTCGGCGTTGCGCCTTTGCTTCTTCATGAGGTTTCAGACGATGATTTCCTGCTTCTTCAGTTTTCGTAATGAGAGTTAGTTGCATTGTGTGATCTCAGCTGTGATCTCTGTTTGTACTGGAAAGTACTGTTCCTGATTAATCCTATCTTACCTATTTATATTACATATTGTCACGTGTCACTTGACCAATGTTAGCTTGAACCCGTTAGCTTGACCAATGTTACCTCACTTCCAAAAACATAAATGTTTTTTGGAAGTGACACACCTATTTATAGGATTTTATTTCGTCATGCGTCTCGCTAGCCAATCAAAAGCATTGGTGACAACATATTGTCACGTGTCACGTGAAGCTTGACCAATGTTAGCTTGGCTAGAGGGGGGGGGGGGACACAGCGTGACGGGAACGAAAACATACTCTCCACCATGGCTTCGGCCTGGCGGAGACAATAAATGACAGAATCGTGTGTGTGTGTGTGTGTGTGTGTGTGTGTGTGTGTGTGTGTGTGTGTGTGTGTGTGTGTGTGTGTGTGTGTGTGTGTGTGTGTGTGTGTGTGTGTGTGTGTGTGTGTGTGTGTGTGTGTGCATGATGTGCTTGTTACCTGCGGGACAGTTGCCTTCCCAAGGCTGTGTAGGTGGAGGAGGGGTGTGGATGTCTCCAGGGAACTTCTTGCACACATACCCTGCTGGTGTGCCACAGTTCATATCATTCCACCCTCCTGAGGAGACAAACACGTACAATAGAATGAACATCGATGGCAATGACATTAATGTCATAATGACATTAACCCTGTCGTCCGTATTTTGGGTATGTCAGGTGATTTTTAAGATTTTTCAAATTAATTTAAATGTTTTAACTTTTTATCACTGTCAAATAAAGGCATAAAAATGCCCCACAAAATAATATGTTGTATGCCAGTGTTGCGCAGGGAATAGCAGATTTACAAGCTTACAATACGATGCCTTGTAGATCTGCTATTTTTGTCGTACAACTTTGTCAGTCTTTTAAGTGTGAACCGCTCAGTGTGAGGAGAAAAAAGGAAGTCCTTCAGTGATTCTAAATGAAAGTTAATGCATGAATTGACACACAGGATGTTAGTACCTTGATTTCTGTTCATGGATACACAGAACTCCTCCCCGTGAGCATTGTTGGGCTCGCCTGCACCCCAGTGAGAATAGATCACAGGAGACCCGTCCATCCAACTGTGGTTATAATAGTTAGAATGACAAACTTTTATAGTCATTATTTATCACAGCAATAATAGTAATATTAAAAGAAAATACAGCTACTACTACTAAGAATAATAATACGAATAGTTTTGTATAGCACCATTCAAAACAGAGCTTTAGAGTTAAAATTATAATAAAATATTTAACACAATAAAGAGTGTTAAAGCAATGGAAACGACGTACTGGTATTGTCCACCTGTAATACCATACAACACCATTCCAATCCACGCTGCAGAGACCTGGCCTGTCCCCACCTGGAAAACCAACACCATATTTCAATCATAACATGTAATTATATATCGTGCTATGAAATACTTAAAGGTGTATGGGCAATTGATTGAATAAAATTGGTCTCAGGGCATGTTCACACTGTCCTCATTTTAAAACTTAGCTTCCCTTTTCTGGGGTGAAAATAGCAGATCTACAAGCTCAGGTCACATGACATGATGCAACACAAACTTGTAGATAGGCTATTTTCGGTGAAGAGTCTTGGCGTGTGGAGGGAATGCTAACCTATCTAGTACACAGCCCTGGAGGATCACGGTCAACTAAGTACTGTACTGTATACATACTGTAGGGTTTAAATGGTCAAATACTTGTTGACATTAAACCTTTAAAAACCTTTAAAACAATTACAGAAAGGCTTTAAAAGGCGCTGGTCAGTGCGCTTTGGGGGGCTGAGTGGAGAGCTTTCAAAAATTAAGAGTAGTTTAACGTTTTGAGAAATATATACGTATATGGCATGGGCTGCTTTTTATCAGCTGACCAATGAGGACAAATTGTATTTAAAGGGACAGTTCACCCAAATAAAATCTTTTTTTCTATCGATTAGTCACCCCATGGAGACTTGAATTCATGGATATTTTTATTTTTTTGTCGCATTCCTAACCCAATAATTTGATGACCAGCGGACCGGTAGGCAGCGGTTCCGGTAGGAGAGACAAAGGAGACTCTTTGTGTCTCCTACCGGAACCGCTGCCGGTCACCATCCACAACAGGTCTTCAAATTGCCACTATAAGCAATAGCCTGAAGTAAGTAAGTAAAACGAGCTACTGTACGTCCAGACGGAGCTCCTGGATGAGGTTGTAATAAGTCCCATAACGCTGTCGGGGACGGAGGGTGTCGTGTCTTTCATTTTGTAGCAGAAAACTAAAACAAAAACGCTAGTCTAGGGTGGCAGTGTTTTTTCTTCATAACAGGTGGACAGTGTCAACATACCCTACAACGACCTTGTCTCCAGCAAAATGTCTCAAAAATATCAGATTAGGGTTGTGTGTTAGAGGCGTACAGTGTGCATACCATGGTGTTAACATATGCTTGCTCATCTTGACTCAGGATGGAGACGAGCAAGGCCTTCTCAGCGTAACAGCGCTTGATAGCGGTGTAGAGGTCCACTATGTCGGTGTCATTGTAGTAGTAGCAGATGTTGTTGTTGTTCTTCCTCCAGCCTGGGTTGGTTCCACAGTCAGGAGCTGAGATTCAGGAGAAAAGAAAACACGTGTAGATCTGCTATTCATGTCTGCTGTTGAAGAAGTTTTTATTTATTTATGGAAATGATTAGATTTTTACATTTTATTTATAAAAGTTGTGATCATTTTGTTTCAACTTTTTTTAATCTTTTTTTTTTTTTTTTTTTTTTTTTTATGTAGAAAACTCGCAACCCATAAACATTGGTCCACAACCCAAAGAGGGGTTTGGGAAACAGTGGTCTACTGTATCTATCCATCTAAGGGCACTCACCTGGGACAGGTGATGGCGGCACCGGGGGAAGGATGGGTGTTTGACCCTTGGCGATCATGCAGATCCAGTCTTGATGGGCGTCACAGTTCAGATCATTCCAGTAGGAATGAGACCCGTTGATGTTGCTCACCATCTCCACACATCCCTCACGGCCATCATGGTCGTTGGGCTCTCCATGGCCCCAGTTGGTGTGAGACAGAGGCGTGCCATCACTCCAACCATAACCTGGGATCAGTGGTGGAAAGTAACTTAGTGTGTTTACCCAAGTACTGTACTTTAGCAAAATGTTGTACTTTTAATTTCTTTAGTATGTCCATTTTTTCATCACGTTATAACTAAGTGCATTTACTCATACTCCACTACATCCCAGAGGGAAATATTGTACTTTTACTCCACTACAATAATTTGAAAACTACGTAAACAGTTACGACGGTAGTTACTTTTTAGATTTAGATGAATACCATTACATGAACCAATTAAGCCCTATTTTATTCTTCAGCCATTCAAAAGTATAGGCGATCTACAAGGCAGGTAAGGGGGGAAATTATGAGCAATGATTAACCAAACAAAGGACAAGTCCTTCATGTGATTTTGTTCATCATAGGAGTGTGCATTCCCTTCCTATGAAACTCAAGGAAGGTTATATATTTTTTGCTTTCCATAAATATAATTCTGACCAAGTATATCTAGAGCCTATTATATATACTTATTATAGTACCAACCTCCGTCAAGATTAAGTTGGAGACCAATCCACTTGCTGGCTCCCTTGCTGTGTAGAGAGATGAACTCTTCTTCCGCCTGTAAGTGGATGCTGACCAGGTCAGCCCCTCTGGACAGGCAGTCTGCCCGCGCTGCTTCCCAACTCTTCTTCTGAGAGTAATCCACATTATGGAACAACTGCCAAACAGATCAATGATATACAGTAATTAATGCTTGTATTCAGCTCAATGTATTAAAATTATTATTATTATCGGCGGTGGTGGCGTTCACACAGAGATGTCACAATACACATTGACCACATAAAGACAGGGGCAGGGCAACAGATCATTTTAACCACTGGATATTAAAATAACGTCCGATACCAATTTTATTTTAGTCAGGAGAGAGAACTCTACAAAGATAATTTATCAGCATAAATTTTATAGCGTTTTAGTTCCAATTTTGTCTGCTCATGCGTTGTGTTCTCACGTCCAATTTCACTTGTTTATCCTGTATCCCGAATGAGTTCTCTCTCCTGATTGGATAAAATTGGTATCCCGACCTGTAAATGTATTTTCTGTTTACCAAAGAGCAAGCGAGATAGGGGGAGACCCCCTGTTACTGAACAAACTCTCTATAGCAATGATTGCTATCAGAATATAGAGCTATTTAACACTTATTTAAACATATTACATATTTTTACCCTGTAACAGTATCTGAATTCAGGTAAGCCCGTCCAGCCGTCAGTGCAGCCCGGCACAGGAGGCGGAGTCGGAGGTTTGGTGGGCGGGGTGATGTCAGGCCTTGGTTTCTCGCAGAAGAATTTGAACTGCTCCGTGCATGACTTGTCATCCCAGAAGCCACCGATCACACCCGATGTCATGGCCACACAGGTGCCTTCTCCGGTATCTGAAGGAATAATAAGGGATTGATTGAATGAATGAATGCGAGACTGGTTGAAAGCAGTCAAGGACCCCTGGGACTCTTACAGGTCAGTAACTCTGAGAGTATACAAATGGGTTCCAATTGTATACTTTCAGAGTTATGAGGGTCCTTGAAATTAAAAGGTTTGAGAACCACTGCCATAGGGACTAGTGTGTGTGTGTGTGTGTGTGTGTGTGTGTGTGTGTGTGTGTGTGTGTGTGTGTGTGTGTGTGTGTGTGTGTGTGTGTGTGTGTGTGTGTGTGTGTGTGTGTGTGTGTGTGTGCGCGGGCGTGTGTGTGTGTGTGTGTGTGTGTGTGTGTGTGTGTGTGTGTGTGTGTGCAAATCTTTGTACCTGGTTGGTCTCTGTCCCAGTGGGTGAAGGAGAGAGGTGCACCATTGTCCCAAATGTAGTCTACTGCTCCATCCTGGCCACGGGCGCTAAGACCAATCCACCACATCCCTGTCTCCCCCGACAGGTCCACTGTGAAATGGGACTGCTCATAACTGCAATGAAACACAAATGAAATAGACCATATTTAATGATGGTTCATCAAATGTACATACACTTTATCTTGTACGAAGGCCCTGTGCCCCATATCTGTTACTTACTGTTCTAGTGCTACACCTTTTTATGATGCACATGCTGCTTTTTTTAATACCTCAATTATTGCTGCACCTTATGTCTAACCTCATCTACATCATCTGCTACTTGTTTTAACTGTGTTCCATATTGATAACCCTGCAAATTACTAGATGAATGATGTAGTTGTCAAACTTACATATCTCCAATGTGCAAAAGGAAGCCATCCTTCTGCTCCTTACAAAACGTTTTAGCATCGGACCAGGTCATGGCATTTGTCTCCATCCAGTAGCAGGCATATCCATACGCATCCCAACCCTGAATCCATAAAAGAGGAGTGAGTCTGTATTTTATTCCATAAACAAGAACATCCGTCATGACTCAATCTTATCAAAAGCAGTGCTCTCTGTATCAACAACAGACATTTCAATTGCATAATACAATAAGAAATAAAGACAAGTCTTCACACTAGAAAGTGCTTCATACCATAACTTAATATACCACCCCATGTGATGTTTTTGGTTTTGGTTTTTTTAGTGTGCAGACCTTTCTTTTGTCTTTCTCATAGTTATATTCTGTCCAGCACCCAATATTTGGATGTGTGTGGTTTCTGCATAATGCAATATACTGTACAATTCAAAATATTAATGACATTAATGATGATGAGGATCATGATGCGGATGTGTGTGTGTGTGTGTGTGTGTGTGTGTGTGTGTGTGTGTGTGTGTGTGTGTGTGTGTGTGTGTGTGTGTGTGTGTGTGTGTGTGTGTGTGTGTGTGTGTTTAATGCTTGTATTACCTCAGGGCATCCATAAACGGTGGGTATTACAGATGGCAGTGGGTAGTGAGCTTTGGGCATTTTGCAGATGTAAGTGTTAAGCTTTGTGCAGGACACATCGTTCCATCTACCGTTCTGAAATAGATAAATATGGTTCCATAAGTAAAGAGCAGCGGTGGAAAAAGTACTCAAATGTTTTACTTAAGTAAAAGAATCAATACTGCAAAGTAGAAGTACTCTGTTACAAGTAGCAGAGTATTTGTGTACTTTTACTTGAGTAAAAGTACAAAAATATTGGTATCAAAATGTACTTAAAGTACCAAAAAGAAGTACAACAATATTTGAAAATAGCAGATCTACAAGCTCACAACACGACACGATGCGACGCGTTGTGAACTTTTTCCACCACTGCCTGGGTTAGAATCCCAGGCGTTACATCTAAGTATATAAGTATCATATCCTCACCACATGGATCATCTAAGTATACATAAGTATCATATCCTCACCACATGGATCATCTAAGTATACATAAGTATCATATCCTCACCACATGGATCATCTAAGTCAGGGGTCTTCAACGTTTTCAGGCCAAGGACCCCCTAGCTGAGAGAGAGATGAAGCAGGGACCCCCTCTATATCGTATAAAATTGTGTTTCAGATTTTTTTTAAAATGATTTCCGTGGTCTGCTTTTTTTTCCCCTCTACACCTATGCCTCTTTGCCAAAAATAGCCGATCTACAAGCTCACAACGCCTCGCGCTGCTGAAGTTCTCCTCAGAAAAGGGATGCTAGGGTTCAAGTGGTTAAGGTAAAATAAAAAATCATAACACACAAAGATTTGGCGGACCCCCTGTAGTAACTCTGAGGAACCCCTAGGGGTCCCGGACCCCCTGTTGAAGACCCCTGATCTAAGTACACAAGTATCATATCCTCACCACATGGATCATCTCAACGCAGTCCTCAGAGAAGCCGTCATGGTTGTTGGGCTCCCCTGGTGCCCAGTAGGTCATGGTGACGCGGTGTCCGTCGTTCCAACTGAACAGACCTGAAAACTGCCTGTCATTGAGTCCAATCCACACTGGAACCGTAGCTGGAGGGAACAACGTGAAGACGACAAATGTCACAAATCTGCCTTATTTGTTTTCCTTTGATTACGTTGGTTTGTTCAATTAACTGTTGCAACCCTTTTTTTTTTAAATCTAATGTAATCTCTCATCAGAGAGATCACATCCTATAAAGGCCATAGCAGTGGCGGCCATTTTGTGGTGCCACAGATAGAAACCCCATTAACTTCTCCTATAGAGATTTCCAAAAATATTTATGTTTAATTATATTATATACTATATTTGATAAATAATTCAAATCATTTTTGACACATAATCAAATGTTTATATGCTCTTGATTCACCAGGATCCTGGATGGCTTGGTTCCAGGCTTAAAATAAATTATATAAATATTTTTGGAAATCTCTATGGGGAAAGAATAATGAGTTTTCTATCGGTGGCACCACAAAAAAAGTATTTTCTTTACCCAGGTAAAGATAGCTCTCCAGCCAGGCCTGTTCCTTCATGGAGAGGATGGACACCAGGTTGGCCCCCAAAAGACTGCATTCCTTCTGGGCGTCGTCCCATGTCTTCTGCTGTCCAGACGGCTGGTAGCAGAAGTCTCCAAACTCATACCAGTCAGGTCCCGAACACCTCAGCTCTGCAGGTTGAACCGTTTACAGTTGTTACAAATTAACTCAATAGCGTTTTTCAAAACATAATGTGACATGAACAAAAAAAACACGAATTGAAACTTTTTGCTTTAAGTTTAACTCAATTAAGTCGTTTTTCTAAACATAATGTGACATGAAACAAAATTGAAACTTTTTGCTTTAAAAAAGCAAATGTAAAAGTAAAAAGTAATATGCTTATCTTTTAAGCAATACAGTAGGTCAAGCAAAAGCATGTTTGCAGTTCAACTCACCGCCATCCGCAAACGTGTAAGACACTGAATAGCTTCCATCAAATCTGTAAAAAATAGATTTCTTCTTTATTTGAGCTTCTTTTATGTGCACTTTCTGAATCGCAACAATGTGAGAAGGTGCTTATTGCATGCTGCGTGTCCATTAAAGTTAGAACTTGGTACATACTGTGTGGAGGTGATGCCGTTCCGGGTAGAGCCGGCATAGAAGTCCTGCCCTTCTTTCTTCAGCAGAGTGCAGTCGCCTCCTACGTCATTCAGAACCACCCCTGCATGGATGGCTGCTGCACAGATGTTTGAGTCCTGTTACACAAAACAGATAGAAATATGAGAGATTGTTACTCGTTACTTGGGTTTGTTGTCTTGACCACAATGGCAATAATGTAATTGAAATCCTTTTTTCCCCCTCTTTTTTTCCCTAGTGTCCTACAGTCTCAATGTGCATATTGCTATTGCGATATATAGTATATTGTTTAGACTGATGATAGGTTCTTGGTTTACCTGGGATCCTAGTTTCTTGAGCCACTACACTGTCTCTCTGCATTCTATGTATATGAGATTACCTTGATTATTGTAAGTCGCTCTGTATAAGTGTGTCAGCTAAATGCCTACATTGTAAATTGTAATTGGGAGATGCATCTGCTGCCTTGTAGGTGACTTATGTAGCCTTATGTAAAGGAAGTGTTGTAACAATGTGACATTTAGTGGCTGAATGGTGTCCTTTAATTGTACATTTTAGTAGAGTTAATATGAACTCACCCCACGGTATACTATGGTTCCAAACACATTGTAACTGGCTTTGCCGCATCCTGCTGGACAGTGGACACTGACAGTGTACACAACATCAGCAGCATCCGACCATAGAATCATAGGATATAAAGAATACAAAATAAAATGAATGGAATATTCAATGGAATGTAACAATGTCAAAGCCACATTTTAGTTGTTTCGAATTACTTTAAATAACTTACGTCATACGATCATTGGCAAAGTTGAAGTTAGGCTTGTTAGCACATGTGATCGCATCTATTGAAAGAGAGAAAACATGTATTATTACTCATGAGAGCCGATTAAGCACAGATTCTACTGTATGTGAAAGCATAGATTTTTCAAATAAAATCTAATCCTCACTGTGTTATTTATTTGCAGTGGTATGCAGTAACTAAATACATGTACTCAAGTACTGTACTTAAGTACAATTTTGAGGTATTTTTATTTTAATGGAGTATTTCCAATTTTCAATACTTTTACTTCTATTCCGCTACATCTCAGAGGGAAATATTGTACTTTTACTCCACTACAATTATTTGAAAACTTTAGTTACTAGTTACTCGAAGTACATTTTGATCACAATACTTTTTTACTTTAGCTCAAGTAAATTTTGAATTCCAGACTTTTACTTGTAACGGAGTACTTCTACATTGCAGTATTGATACTTTTACTTAAGTAAAACATTTGAGTACTTTTTCCACCATTGTTTATTTGTAACTCTGAGAGTCATTTTTGCATTTGTTTATCACGATAAAAACCTGGCTTGCTTACAGTCAGGTGTGCATCCCAGGATGTCAAAGCGGAGGCCTGCCGATCCTTGGTACTCCAACGGAAAGATCCGGATGTACTTAGCTGACACAGGAGTACCAAGGAGCTGGGTCTCCACAGTGTTCCTGTCTGTGGAACCTGGGAAAAACTGGAAAAACAAAACAAAAAAAACATATCAATAAAAAATGATGTACCTAAATGTGGTAAATGTCTTTTCAACAACACACTTTCTCTCCATTACAACAGAGCGTGTGTGAGAGTGTTGCTTTGAAAGCTCACATCCCCATCAGCAGTATAGTCGATCCAGATGATTCCGTCCATACTGTGCTTGACGGTGAATTTGGTGATCCAGTGGTCGTTTGAAGGGCAACCCTGAACTACTATCCCAGTCACTTTCCTGGTCTGGCCCAAGTTCACCTGGATCCAGCTTGATGTCGCTGGAAGACAGGACAGCACTTATAGGATGTACAGTATGTATGTATGTACTGTACTGTATGCATGACATAGCCCTATCTGTGACCTCACACATCGCTGTAGCTCAGAACTCGGTCACATACAGTAGCGTTGAGGTCACAGATGGGGCTACCTAGCTCGGAGATAGAGATCAACTCAGCAGCTCAGCTGTTATATTTATTGTTGCATTCACATTTTCCATTCTTAATTAGCTGCATTTATGTATTGTATGAATGCCTGGTACAGTACATACGGCTTCCAGAGGGCATCCAGCAGGAATCGCCATTCAAACGGGCCTTGCTAGGACGGTTGGAACCCATGGAGGAGGAGGCAGAGAGCTGGGAGTCTGTGATGTTTCCATCCTCCACACCTAGGCCCTGCAAACACACTGGGAGAACACACACCAACACTTAATATGTTATATTTATATCACATAATAGTTCATTCAAAACTGATGGTATGAATTCAGAGTTAGATGTTTTATATATTTATAGCTTTGGGCATAATAAAAGCAGTTTGATTGATTTGATGTTAGTTTAACCCATTAAGACCTTGAGTCCGATTCTACAAATGCCTTCTAAATAGTTCTCAAGATTTTATTTTTTTCAAAAATAGCAGATGTACAAGCTCGCTGAAGAACTGAAGACTTTTACTTGTAACAGAGTATTTCTACATTGCAGTATTGATACTTTTTCCACCACTGTGGAAAACCCACCTTTCTGTTCACAGCTGTAGGTCATTTCCAGGTATTTGGAAATAGTAGGACAGGGGTCCGGATCCACATGGGCGTACACAAAGCAGAATTCACGGTTGTCACATAACTTCCTGTAATGAGGAAGCATGCCAGCCACGTCGCAACTTCCTACAAAGTAAGAACATTTGTTTGTTAAAATTATGCAGAAAAGCTGCTAATAGCATTTATAAAGGTTTACTTCTTTAGCGCATTTATGTTAAAAAAAATAATCCATGTCAGTGAGAAGGGCATTGATACACACCAACTATGTGAGGACTGACTTTCATTGGACCAATTCATCAAACCTCATACCCCAATTTGCAACACCTGGCATCTAATGGTGAAAAGCAAGGTTCTGAACTGGCCATCTGGTGTTAGTTCCAGGTGATGCCACTCTCTGTAATACAACAGAGAGCAACATCAATCGGCACAAAACCAGCCAATAGCAGATGTCTAGTTCAATGAGCTGATTTTCACTATCAGATGTAGGACTTAACACTGATTTGAGTTTCGAGTTTGTTTACTCTTTATTGCTCCAGTGATTAGAAATTGATAATTCAAAATATGCTCCTCATTGACTTAAATTGTACGGTAAAACAGCTCTCAAAGTCACTCTTATAGCACATAAACGAACGCAAATAAAGTTCATTCAGACAAAATAGAACATCATCAAACCCAGTACTGTTTTTATTTTTATTTTTTAATGTCAACTTCATGTTGATTTTGCCATTTGTGTGTGGAAGAAAACCCGGACTGGATCTGTGGATCCGGATCTTCAAATAGTAAAATCAACGGAAAGTCATTTTTTTTTATAAATAAAACAAACAGTACTGGGTTTGGTGATGTTCTATATTGTCTGAATCAGCTTTGTTTGTGTTCGTTTACATGCTAACAGAGTGACTTTGAGAGTTGTTTCACCGTACAATGTAAGTCAATGAGGAGCATATTTTGAATTAGCAATTTCTAATCACTGGAGCAATTTTTTTTAAATTTCTTGTCCACCTTTGGAGTTACATCATGGCAAGGTAAATACACAACCCAAACCTCTACCAAAGTGGTCTTGCCCTTTAAGTAAAATATCTGAGTACCTATTCCACCACTGCAATTAATGTGATTACTTTCAGCTGTGTGTACTATTCAAAAAGCCCAGGAAGCTTTGTGCATTTTCACCACCCTGCCTGAACCCCACTTTGCAAATCCACTGAAACTTTTCTTTTCAAACTTGCTTGCACCACAGTTGGAGGTAAGAAAATGTATTTTCTAAGTGGCAAGCATTTTTAACTACCCGTGTGTGTATATATGGAAAAAATATAATGTTTGGTTAACCACTTGAAGCCTAGTGTTTCTATTTTTGTCTATGGTATAGATGGAAATTCTAGAGGGCCCAGGGGACCATAGTCAAAGTACAAAGTGGTCAACTAGAGTTTAGCCAGATTTTTACTTTACTGGAGTATTTTCAGTACTTTTACTTCTACTCATCTACATCTCAGAGGCAAATGAGCTTGTAGATCTGCTATTTTTGATCTGCTATTATATATATAAATTATTATATAAAAAATATTTGTATACATTTGAAAACTTGTGAAATGGGATATCCTGCATATTGAGTACTTTCTGGTTTTGGTACTTTGAGTACATTTTGATACCAATGCTTTTGTACTTTTACTCAAGTAAATTTAGAATTCTGGACACTTACTTGTAACAGAGTATTTCTACATTGCAGTATTGATACTTTTACTTAAGTAAAACATTTGAGTACTTTTTCCACCACTGATTTACATTATATAGCAACACACATTCTTTTGGAGGGTCATTTTTTAATACAAATATTTGAAAATGTTCAGGAAACTTGGGTCAGGATTTAGTAGGCGTTTATAGAATCGGCCTCTGGTCTAAATGAGTTAAACCCATAGTTACTTGACCGGATTCCCAAGGGCTCTAGTCCAGTGGTTCTCAAACCTTTTTGTGTCAAGGACCCCCAAATTGATATGCATTTGGCCAAGGACCCCTGTCTGAAAATCAGTCAACATTTTCTAACCCTTTTTTTTCAAGGTTTTTCAAAAATGGCAGATGTACAAGCTCTGAGCTTGTCTATCTGCCATTTTGACCTCAAATTAATTGAATGAGTGACAATGGGACGTGATGCCCTAACTTCATGCAAGAGCTCATGTCATGGGACACTGAAAACTTGTGGATACTAGGCCCCCTCTCCTGTTTTTGCTCAACACTATATTGCTTAATATTTAGGGACATTGGGTTCAAGTTAAGTGGTTAAAATGTATCTACAATGAAACCATAGCTATTAAGATTAATCAATGCTTTGTTTTTCTTCTCTCTATCCAGATATGGCAACTGCCAGCCTTCTTCTCTCAGATGAGCAGTTTCGCTGTGCAATCTGTCTGGACGTGTTCTCTGAGCCGGTCACAACCTTGTGTGGACACAACTTCTGCAAGGCTTGTCTTGAACAGTACTGGGACAGCAAGGCCATTTACCGGTGTCCCCTTTGTAATATGACATTTCCCACAAGACCTGCAATCAAAGTCAATACTTTCTTGTCGGAGTTGGCTGTTGACTTTAAGAAGTGGGCTCTTGTGACTCAAATTCCTGGCCAATCTGATGGTGTGCTTTGTGACATCTGTGCTGATCACCCGAAGGTCAAGGCCGTTAGGTCTTGCCTGGTATGTTTAACATCATTCTGTGATACGCACCTGGAGCCCCACCGGAGAGTTGCAGGCCTCAAGAGTCACACTCTAACTGCAGCTGGTCTTGAAGACAAGCTGTGCAAGAAGCATCACAGGCTCTATGACTTGTACTGTGTGAAAGACCAGACTTGTGTGTGTGGTGTTTGCATGCAAACAGACCACAAAAATCACCACATTGTACCACTTGAGAAATATTGTGAACGCAAGCTTGCAGAACTGCCCAAGACGATGGCAAAAGTCCACGGTATGATAAACGCTCGATCAGAGAAGATCAGTCAGATCAAACACTCTACCGATGCCAGCAAAAGGAAAGCTGAGAGAGAGATGGCTGAGAGTACGCGTGTCTTCGATGACCTGATCCACTCCCTTGAGGACAGCAGGAGAGGGCTGGTTGCGGTGATTGAGGACAGGTGGAAATCTGCAGAGAAGCAAGCGGAGGGTTTCATCAAAGAACTGAACGTGGAAATGACTGAGCTTGACAAGACGCGCGTCGAGTTTGAGCGACTCGCACACTCTCACGATTGCCATGCCCTTGTCCTGTTCCTGTCCAGACTGCCCACTCTGCTAAACGAGGACCAGAAGAACACCGTCATTGAAGTCAATCTATCTGACACAACCTCTGTGATGAGAAAGATCTCTCACCTGCCAGCGACGCTGAATGAGGAACTGGAACGTCTGCCTGAAATCAAACTGAAGACGATGAAGGACTGCGCAGTGGCTGTGACCCTCGACCCAGACACCGCACACCGTGACCTCATCCTGTCTGCGGATGGGAAAGCGGTGATGCTTGGCGCGACCCCTCAGAATGTTGCTGACAATAAAAAGCGGTTTAAATATCATGCCGTGTTGTCAAAGGAAGGGTTCAGGTCAGGGCAGTTTTACTACGAGGTTCAGGTGAAGGGTAATACTAGTTGGGCTGTAGGAGTGGCAAGAGCGTCTGTTAACAGAACAAAACCTGTCCACGGCTGGTGGGCCTGTAGAACTGGACTCTGGGTCGTCATGCTGGAGGCCGGGCAATATCGAGCATTGGGTTCAGTAGCTGCTGCGTACGATCTGGACGTGAAAGGGAAACCCGAGAGAGTAGGGATCTTTGTCGACTGTGACAAGAGACGGGTCTCTTTCTATGATGTGGATATTGTAGCTCATATCTACACGTTCTCTGACCAGTCTTTTAACGGGAGCCTGCATCCTTTCATCTGCACCCAGTCTGACCTCAACAAGCCTCTGGTAATCACTCCTGTAAATCACCCAGAGTGACTCCATTCAATGTGGTTACTGACTTAATGTGCCTCCCTTGCACAACAGACACAAAGCTCTCATCTATCAGTGTGTTGTCTTTTTTTTTATGTTGTGTTATGTATTAATTTGATTTTAAATGTGTGATAGTAGTAGCTGCCGTGTCAAATTCGGAGTTTGTTGCATAGTTTTATTTATGTTTCTGTGGACACTGCAATCTGTTTAAAAGTGGTTTTCACACATTCTATAACTGATATTCAGTTTTAAAGTGTTTATACAGGTTTTAAGGTTTTACTGCTGTGACTGTTTTGTTTTGTTCTTAACCTATTTGTGAGTGGGTTTAAGGAGTTTACTGCAGTGACTTCTCTGATCTTAACCTATTTTAATTATGTTAAAAGTGTTTGTCAAGTATTTCTTAATAAACGGATACATTTCAGAAGACACATGGATGTGATTTTTATTTGAATTAACTCTACAAATGTATGCCACTACAGTTTTCGAGTGGGGGTGTCCAAGAGTCTTAGTGAATTGGACACGGACTATAATCTATTGTTATCCAACCAAGAAGGTTTTTTTTTCAGTGTATTGGCATTGTGTCTGATTATAGCCTATTGCCAGAAGCATACAAAATATAGCCTATTGCCACTTGAATTAAAAAATATATGATTTGTGGGGGAAAAAAGCAAATCGAGAAAGTTGAGTAACTATTCCAACTTATCTGACAAAACACTTCATTAGGGGAAATGTCTCTGTCCTCAGGTGTGACTGTCTGAATACAATACACCATTTTTATACGTAGCATTTACATTGTAAAAATGTTGTTTTAACGATGACCTGTTATTGGGATCACAAGGTTGAATATGAAGTCTATAATGCAGAAGATTTATGTCGTCCATTTTAATTGCGTTTTATCCCCCTCGGGAGTCTTTAATCCTTTACTGTACAATTTTGAGGTACTTTTACTTTACTGGAGTATTTCCAATTGTCTATACTTTTACTTCTAGTCCACCACATCTCGGAGGCAACTATTGTACTTTTACTCCACTATTAGAAAACTTTAGGTACTAGTTACTTTTCAGATGTAAGTTAACCACTTCAGCCCTATTTACACATAGGAAAATAGCCGATCTACAAGCTCACAACGCATCGCGACGTGTTGTGAGCTTGTAGATCTGCTATTTTCAAACATTTAAGTACTTTTACTTTTGCTACTTTAAGTACGTTTTGATACCAATACTTTTGTACTTTTACTCAAGTAAATTTTGTATTCCAAACTTTCACTTGTAACGGAATACTACTACATTGCAGTATTGATACTTTGACAATTTAAAGACACTGTTAAATTCATGAAAAACTTCAGTAGCCTGTGTCTCGGTCAGAATTGCTCAGCATTTGTGATGGTCTTCCTGTGAGGGGTCCTGTACCTGCTCCTGATCCATCGAGGTGAGGACAGATGTCGTCACTCCTGCGTCCATAGAACGCTGACTGGAGGTTGATGACACTTCCCTCTTCACAGTGAAGCGCGGCAGAGGAGCCCTGGCACACCAGTGCAGTCTGAAACCCTACACAACAAACCGTTGACATATTACACATTGTATTAACTATTAACCATATGAAGTCACTAAAGAAGACACTACCGTACAATGTATACAGTATCTGGGGATCTAACTTACAGCATCAATCTGTGGAGTGTGTGTGTGTGTGTGTGTGCGTGCGCTCTGTTCCATTTTATGCTCCTCCAGTCAACAGGTTTCAAAAACATTCTAGGAGTGAAAGCAGCCAACAGATGGCCGTCATACGTACCGTCATGAGGTGGTGGAGGCTCGGGTGTGTTTGCTGAAAGAACAAAAACAGTGTTACAAGACAAGCTTCGATCTGCCCGTTAAATGGAAATGAAGACAATACCACTAATAGATCTTACCTCTTCGCTTGCAGACGTAGCCTCTTTTATAGTTACAATTGTCATCATTCCATTTGCCGGAGCCAATGTACATGGTGACACAGTCTTCACCGTAATAATCGTCCGGGTTGCCTGAGAGGAAAGAGAGAGCAAGGGAAATGTATAGTCCCTCATACGACTTTGTCTCATAAATAGCCGACACAAACTCACAATATGTCACAATGTGAAGCATTGTGAGTTTGTAGGACAGTTATTTTTGACATACTACAGAGCACCATATGACAAAGTATAAATCAAACGTTACGAGTTTCTATGTCATTTCATTGGTCTATACTGTACCTCCACTCCAGTGGATGTATCTGAAAGGTGAGCCATCAGTCCACTCGAAACCGTTCTCGGTGACAGAGTCATGGCCTCCCAGCCACAAAGAGATCCCTGTGGGAGCCAGCTTGGCCATGGCTGGGAGGAGACAGAAAAAGAGCATGGAATATGATAATCCTACATACAGTACCATAGGTCCTAAAATAAGAAATCAGAAATGATGCAAATGATGGAGAAAGCAGGAAACTAGTTTCATTGAAATTAAAACTGTAATGAGTGATATTTTAGATTATCAAAAGTAGGCCAGAAAGAGATATGATGCTATCTAACACGGCAGCTGGTCATTTTTCACCTGCTTTCTGAAGCATCAAAATGTGGCCCGACTGTAAGACTTGAGGTTCCCCTTACCAAGCTGTGACTAAAACAATGGGCTCCTCTGTGTCCCAGTGTGCATCAACCTCATCATCATAGTAAGTGAAGTGCCCCGCCAGCCCACCCACCCCAATCCCAACCCAGAGGGTCTGCATGGTGCTACGGCACCTTAATTTCTCACCAGGGGACAATAAAGTACAACATAAAAACTATGAAGGATTACAATAGACGAAGCTTTGTTCCAATGGGTGTTCGATGCTTGCCAGGTCTCCTCCCTGGTTGAGGCAGTCAGCTCGTGCTTCAGACCACTTCCTCATAGACAGGAAGTTGAACAGGTAGCAGTGGTCTGTGAATGTTCCATCTGTCCATGAACCACACCTCTCACTCCATCCTGTTTACACACACAGGCAGACAGACAGACAGACAGACAGACAGACAGACAGACAGACAGACAGACAGACAGAGACCTCATTGAATTCAGTTGTCATAACAACACATATTCCTTCATCCATTCATCCATTTACGAAACCTGTGTGTGTGTGTGTGTGTGTGTGTGTGTGTGTGTGTGTGTGTGTGTGTGTGTGTGTGTGTGTGTGTGTGTGTGTGTGTGTGTGTGTGTGTGTGTGTGTGTGTGTGTGTGTGTGTGTGTGTGTGTGTGTGCACGCGTGCGCGCACGTGTGTGTGTGTGTGTGTGTGTGTCAGGATTTAAGACTATAAATATAAATAAGAATGAGTTTTGGCATACAGCTGCTTCCTGTATAAATGCATACATGATGAGTAATTATTAGCAGCATTGATCTCCTTACCTGGCCCAGAGGTCGGAGGTTGAGGTGGAGGACCTTGCCCAGCCGCTGTGGACAATATAAATACCAAATATGAAAAAGGTGATGAAAATTACATTTACATTCAGACACAATATTTGATGGCACCAAACCTTTTTTGCAGATGAATTCCTTTGTAGCGGTACAGAAGTCATCATTGAGTGTACCAGGTTCAGAGTGGGACATCCCTCTAATTTGGGCACAGTCCTCGTTGCCCTGCCAGTTGTCTGGTTGGTTAGGAGCCCAGGGCGTGAAGTCCTGAAGTACATACATACAGTGGTGAAAAAAATACTCTGTTGCTGGGGACCCCCTGGAACCCCCCCAAGGACTCCAAATGTAGAACTAGTTGACAGTGAAACCTTACAGAAGGCACACACACTTGTATGATAATTGTTTAATCCTCTTGTTGTTTAGGCTACTGATGTCATTTGAGTTGATCTTCATAATATCTGTAGTTTATGACACGTATCACTTACAACTGGGGTTCCATCTGTGTAGATCCAAGTTCCTTCCGTCACAGAGTCACTCATGCCGACCCAGGCTTCACCTGGCATGTGAGCTACAGCACAGATAGAAATTATGGTTATAAAAAGAAGACAGTTTCAGAGAACTTAAGACCTGCACTGTCTGTTATGTTGTTTGGGAAATACTGCTTTGACTTTTTTGGCATTGAGTCTGTTCTTTTGGATTATTACTGACTGAACTACTACTAGGATGTACACTGCAGAACCTTGACATAATATGTCACAGTACTCAAAAGCTATCCTTAGCAGGCATATCCGTTTATTCACTCATAAATGTATATTCACTCTCGATAGACTACTACTGCATTCATTCATATATTCACTGTTGAAAGCCTGTTGACACTGTACATAGGGCCTACTGTATATTCATTCTCATAGTCATAGTTGATAGTCTGTATCCATTAATAGATTGTATCCTACCCATACACCTGTATTTATCTCCAGGGTCAATAAAGATGTATCTTATCTTATCTTATAAGATAATGCTAGTATTTTCTTTCTCAGGATGGTTCAGTTCTCATAGAATATTAAAAGTCAACCTGTAAGTGGTTGTTGTGTTATAACAATCTCTTTTAAAATATATCACTTAAATCTATTGCCTTGGATGTGATTTGCTGATGAGAGCGGCTGTGGTTCTTCATTTCCCTTCGGGGATTAATAAAGTATTTCTATTCTATTCTATTCCATTCTATTCTATTCTAGTCCACCTATTCTAGTATATTCTAGTCCATATTTACTGACTGGGACACTCACCAGTCAGGAAGCTGAGATCCTCAGCGGAGTGGAAGCTGACCAGGTTTCCCATCTGATTGATGCAGTATGTGGAGGCATCGTTCCAGTTTAGTGACGTCTCTGTCTCAAAGTGGTAGCAGAAGTCTCCATTCAGCAAGTATCCAGGGTCGCAGTGGGAGCCTGGAACATAATATTATGATTAATTATTTTATTTATGTATTTGTTTGTTTGTTTAGTTATTTAAGCTTTCATCTGCTCCAGGCTAGACTTATTGGGATAAAATGAACCTTCCAAGATTCAAGATTCAAGCGTTTTATTGTGTTTCTTCTTATATACGAGCACACAAGAGTAAAAGTCTTTGGTTAAAGAAAAATAGCAAAGTATGTAAATTAATAATAGCACACTTTGAGGTAGGCTACTTGCTACTTGCATGGTCCTACTTCTCCATAATAAATATTACATAGGCTGATATAAATATAAATATTAAATCCATATATATGCATCATTGATGTCTGATAAATGACACAGTATAACAGAGGAGGGTGTAAATGTGGTATAGAAAGTCTTACTAACCAGGAATTTGAGTAGGTTTCACATTCTGACCACCGGTCATCTCACAAATATAACCAAGACTTTTGAAGCAGCTGGTTGTTTCCCATTTGCCCGCGTAATTTCCTGTAGTTAAGCAAAGAAAACAACCCTTTTTAATGTATTTATTATTATTTATTGATTTGTGCACCAAGCTGATTGAACCCGCTCTCCCGCTCAGCAACTCGAGGAACACAAGACCCGTTATAGACAATGGTGTTCTTGCCAAATATGAACAAGTCTCAGCTTGTCTTGGTTTGTCTTGGCTTGCAATAAAAAAAATATCCCAAGCACTTTCTGTCTTGCAAATGCAGGAGCAGTTGGTATTTATGCTCACCCTCTCTCCTGACCCCGTCAATGTGATATAATTGGTAAAAACAAATACTGCCACAGACAGAAAGTGTAATCTCTCGCCCTCGAACTACGGTCCTCCAGAGGTTGAGACAAAAACAATTATGAAAGCAAATAATCAAAATCCACAGAACTTTAAAAATGTGTGGGATAATAGTATTGCTTACCCGCAAAAAAACCCTGAAAAAAACAAATTATTGGTTTCTTTACCTCTGTAAGCCAATGGCTGAACTGTAAACTGATGGCAGCCATTATCCATCAGTTTTCGTTAGGTAAGATACTTCTTACCTAAATAATCTATATTGCTGTGATGGGGAAATAATGAACCTAATGTACAGTAACAGAAGTGTTGTAAAAGGCTTATGCTAACCTGTAAAGATCTGTCCACAGTCCCATTGGTTGGGAGTGTTTTGGGGCCATCCAGAGCCCCAGTTGGATACTTTGATCACACTCTTGTCCACCCATTTAAATGTCCCATCTTGGTCCTGATCTGGTGATATGATAAAACAGAAAATGTACAGAGAAAACAATGTCATATTTCTTTATACTCTTTATGAAAATTACACAGAAATTGAAAAAATAATCATCAGGTTAATTCCTAAATACAATATATAATTAACACACCCATGACAAATCCTATCAACACTCTTGCAGAACCACATAGTACCTGATATACCGATCCAGATGTCAGGAACATCCGTTTGGTGGAAATCTGGGAGGTATCCATTGATGAAGTACTGTTCCTCCATGCTACACAAATGGAATAAGACAAATGTCACAGACTGAGAAGATAAAAATTATACTGTGGCTCTACACAAGCAATTCCCCAAAATAATTTGGGGACCCCAGAGGTGGTGTAGAGGTGGCGCTCTACACCACCGCAGAGAATAGTTGTTTCAAATGCTCTGTGGTACATCTGGCTTGGCTGGGCGTTCCAGAAAACACAATGGGCCATGTTCGAGAGTGAGAAGTCAGATGGGGAGGGTAAATTGTTGTCCCTGCACTATAGTGACTCCTACAGGTTGGTCGGGGAGCCTGTTCAGTGGGGTGGGGGGGCTGAACTGGGTGGAACAGTGGGTTCCTCCTCACACCTTACATCCTCCTGATGAAACTCTGCACTGTCAGGTGAAAAGAAGCACTACGTGTATCGGAGGAGACACGTCACATGCTCGCCTATGCCCTACCTAAGATCAAACAATAGCGACAAAGGACTACATTACAAGGGATTTGGGAATTGACCTAATGACTAAATTGGGAGAAAAAGGGAAGAAAAGCACTGTAAAAAAAAGTATAAAAATAATGGTAGCTCAATTTTTATTTCATGCAATGGCCTATGAGATGTAGTGACGTGTGACAGACTGGGGTAAATAATACCTACATGAAGACCTTATGAAGCAAATGTAGTGGTTGCAGCCTAAATGTAAATTCAATTCTTCCTTACCTGTTTATAATTAGCAGGTTGGCCCCCATTTGGATACACGTTTTATGAGACTCGTGAAAGTTGGTGAGGAGGTCAGGATTACTGACAAACCAGTAACAGCTGCCACTAAAGCTCTGCCAACCATCAGGGCAGATGGCTAGGAGTCAGGGAAGCAGAGCAGACAAAGATTGTAAGATAAGTCACATTTAGTACATTTGCATGCATGGTTAATATAAAGCAGTGTTGATTTTGACAGCAAATTTTGATAGTCATAGTCTTTTGAATAAAATTTCATTTAGCTTTAGTCATATTTTAGTCATCTGAAATGTTTTAGTTTTTGTCTAGTTAGTCGACTAAATATCATAAGATTTTAGTCGGTTGCATGCTGAAAATAGCCGATCTACAAGCTCACAACGCGTCGCACTGCGACGCGTTGTGAGCTTGTAGATCTGCTATTTTCAGAGCGCAACACCCGAGCGCAACCAATCATAAAATTACTTGTCTTAGTTCTACTGGATCTCTTCTCCACTCCCTTCTTCTGTCACTCCCTAACATTTTAGTCTAGTTTTTATTTGTTGACAAATTTATCAATATATTTAGTCTTAGTTTTGGTCATCATAGCTTAGTTTTTATTTAGTCTTTATTTAGTTTTCGTCAGTGCAAAAAGGTCGACGAAACATTTTTCGTCATAGTTTTTGTCGACGAAATCAACACTGCTATAAAGATTGGGTTAGTAAAGTTTTCTTTGCATATGTCTTACTGTTGAGTCCTCGTTTGCACATGTAAGGACGTTCTTGTCGACAGAAATGAGACCTCCACTTCCCGAACTCATCTGAGGAGTCTTTGATTAACGCTGCGCATGAACCTCCATCTGGATCACTGTTGGATACATTACGATATAGATTACACTGAAATATCTAAAGCATTCTTACACACGTCAACATGTTAATTGAATGTACATAGATATGGTATGACAGTCGTACACTGTAGAGGGTTCACCCGTCCCCCAGTTCCGGAATGTAGCAGCGGAAGAATCAGACCAGGTGAAAGCAGTGCTGCCAGCTTCAATCTCACATGATATCCTGTTGCATTTCTGTCAAAAAAACAACATTTTCACCTATGTATTTGAGAAATACATTTACAATACAACAGCAAAAAAAACACTTCAACCATCATATGACAGAGTATAAATTAAAGCTGCAACCTGAAACTTATTTTAAAGAAAGAAAATATATTATAACCAATATGTAGGCCTACTGTATATTATAACATTTAACCAGTAGGCTACATCTGCAGTGGTTGGAGCTTGGAGGTGGTCTCCCAACTCTTCCACTGTGACCCCTCAAGTCGGGTAAGATTCCAAGTGGTTAACAAGTAGTAGCCAACGGTACGAATTCGGTTTCTTATCCAAGAGACCAGGGAATCCCGGGTATATAGGACATAAAAGTAATGGACTGCAGCTTTTAGGACTCTCACCAGTGTGGAAAGTCCCAGCCAGAGGTCGAAATATGAAGGGTCCAGTCTGCTGATGACGTACACCTCTTCTTCAGTCGAAGCGACGGACACCAGGTCTCCTCCTTCTCTCACACAGTCATATCTGGCTGCTGACCAACTCTTTGTGGTTTCAGACTTCAGCTTGTAACAGTTGGAGCCATACTGACTCCAGCCGTTAGCCGTGTCACACGTGGTGGGAAGATTGGCTGAGGAGAGATAAAGAGAAATGTTAAAAAGAAATCAAATCAAATCAAATCACCTTCCTGTTTTTCATTGAACACTTTTCAATAGTTTGGCAGTATCATGTGTGTTTATATTGTTGCCAATAACATGTTCTGGTGGACCTACGGTCAACGATTTTGCAGATGTATTGCCTCTTGACATTGCAGTTTTCATCGTTCCAATGTCCAAGATCTCCTTGTACCTGACCACAGTCCTCCCCAGGGGGGTCACCCCAGTTATCAGGCTGACCGCTTCTCCAATACCTGAGAGGAGAGGAGAGGAGAGGAGAGGAGAGGAGAGGAGAGGAGAGGAGAGGAGAGGAGAGGAGAGGAGAGGGGAGGGGAGGGACAGTGTGTTTTTACAGCCATATTTTCATAAACATTTTAATACAGACTGTTGGTGCCACTATATATGACTATGAATTGAATACCAAGGACTTCAATGGAAACAAGACCGAAATAACTTTTTTGAACGGACCTTTTAGACAAAGTATTTTAAATGTAACTGTGCTGTTTTAAAACATTTTGCCTAATAAAATATTCAATCAATCAATCAATAATAAAAGAAAATATTTTACGTACTCTATCATTGGAATATAGGGGCTTCCGTCAGTCCACTCCCAAACACCTTCTGCAGCGACATCATTCAGGCCGACCCAGTAGATCGATGTTC